>NW_028294672.1:0-86730 GCF_964341445.2 Mesoplodon mirus
CGATTGATAATAACACTACCGATTAACAGAAATAGGTAGTTAAAAATGAAATTCAAAATTATAGGTGTGTTTAAATCTAGGCAAATTATCATCTTTAAATTTTGACCCCAAATTAAGTAAAACACTAATCCAGCACAGTATCAAAATGGTGTCTTAATGGCATCTCTTAATGGGGTATATTTAAGGAAATATCAGCTTGAAAACTAAACTATATTTGGCACTCGACATGATTACTACATTAAATCCGAAGGCACTCGAAAAAGTCTCTTGCACGCTTTCTCGACGCTTTTCACCCGCTCGATGCTGATTTGTTCAAGTGTTGGATGGTCCAATTGTAGGTGAGGAAATCGAATGCTGTTTTCGGATGTTGACTGGTCATAGTGAATAGACATGTGTAGATAAAATGGTAAACCCTGAAATTTTCGATTTTCACAGTTTGAATCCATTGATACCAATGAATATGAACTGTATACTCCGTGTCGTCACTTTACTCTTTATATTCGTTTATGTAAAAATCACTCTTTTATATTCGATCACTTATTTTTAATTTCAAAAAGGAATATTACATTTTGGACAAATAAGCAATACTTAGAAAACTAAGTATAAAAAATAAGGTATATCCATTTACCACGTCGCATTTTAAAAAAAAAAAGAAGAGCAAGAGTAGAAAACGTGAAATATGTTAGTTTTTGTGACACTCTCCCTAGCTAAGATAAGTGCACGTTAAATGTAAGATGGCTTTAAAAAACAACCTTTTGAAGGATGCGAGTAATCCTAAATGCTTTATGCCAAGGATTAAAAGTCCGAATGACGACTGCAGAAATTTTCATGTGACACAAAGATTTTGATTTAAAAAATTAGTACATAAAGGAGACAACCAGATGATATTTTATTGATTCTGGTATAATAAAAAGTAGTTTCGCCTTTTATGGTCATTGTTTTTCCATGAGATAGCGATTTTTTACTATGGAATTATAGCTTTCTTACCTAAGCTTTATAACTTTAAGTGATATCAAGCTTCTTGCACAAATTTTTGGCTAGTAACAATAAGGATGATGATCTTAGAAATGCATATTAGTTGACTCAGTCTTCCTCATTGATAATGATGTAAGGTGTGACACAGGCTGAAACTTATAGGAATGATAGAACAAAATTCTAATAAAGAATACTACCATGATATTCGTCCAAGCAGGCATTACGTTCATTTCGTGTGTTTCGGAAGTAAGCTCACAAGCAACGAGCATAAGCTTTTTACGGATTTTCCTCGCTAACGAGTATGTGGTCTTCGAACTTTCGGCAGATGAGTAATGTTATTGCTAACAAATATTTGAGAAACTCAGTTGAGAAAACACTACATATGTTATACTCTTTTCATAGTGTTTTGTATATATCACCTTTTTTACAGAATGGGTGAAATCTGATTTTTACAGGCACCAAGAGATCAGTATCGCCTCTTATAACTCAGCTCTGGCTTGCAGTTTTGTGGAAGCTCATCTGTGAAATAACGAGGAGAAATGTAACAAAAATATTTTTAAAAATTTAATCATATAGATAATGATGTATAATAATGCTAAAATTTGAAAGAGAAAACGTTCTTCCAAAAACTTGGAGTGAATACTTTTTAAATCATGAATTTACCTCAAACGAGTTCGAAATCATAGCACGATACCCAACGAAGCAAGCTTTACATCTACTGTTTAGTCTATAATTGAACAATTTATTTGATTGAAACAACTGCGCAAAAGCAACAAACAAACATAAACTAATAATTTACTATTTATCCCCGTCGAAAACGCTTCTATTCACGTAGAATACTTTTTAAATCATGAATTTACCTCAAACGAGTTCGAAATCATAGCACGATACCCAACGAAGCAAGCTTTACATCTACTGTTTAGTCTATAATTGAACAATTTATTTGATTGAAACAACTGCGCAAAAGCAACAAACAAACATAAACTAATAATTTACTATTTATCCCCGTCGAAGACGCTTCTATTCACGTAGACTTAGAGCCTGAGGAGTTTTGTTTCAATATTAATACACTTTATATCGATGGAACATTCTATCGATATGCTGTTTTTCAATACTTTATATTATTGTAGTATAATGAAGCCAAAGATTGTAGTGAATAACTTCTCACAGTTTCAAATTACTTTATTAATTACATTTCTGGTTGGTTTCATGCAAAAACATACAAGCGATATGACGGAATTAGTCGTCACAGCTGACACCACTTGCTCGCTAATTTCCGCTATTGCTGACAATGTGGCGCTGATCCAATGTTCAGTGTTCTCTTCTTTTTCCCATTATCTTTTCTTTGATCTTGATTCTGTAAATTGGTAAATATTGAACAAGGGAAGTAAAACTGAATCAAAGAACTAGAAAATGGATGTATTGCACTTATATCCTCAACCCCTCAAGAGGTAGGGGTGTATTTTTTTTTGCTAAAGTGATTGTAGTTGCTTAGTCAAGAACGGTAGAGATAAAAAATCGATAGTATACCGTAATGCTTGCTGACTTTCTAAGATTATGTCGCCATCTGCATTTAAGAGCTCACCTTAACGATCTCACTCGGTCTACATGCGAACACATCGTCCGCTTCATTGTAAAATGAACTAGAATAATTTGAAAGCAGAGTGATTTGATAAAACTTGCATGTTAAACTGAAGCATAGCTGTCCTGAGTTAGAGATTAATGGAATTAGCGACTATGTGCAAATTTTTGTTAGCTGCATAGATAAAAAGAAAGATTGTGACCTTGTGATTGAGTATGAAAGTCGTTACATCATTTGCCACCATTGACACGAGTAATTACGAGATTTATTTGAATAAAATTCATCTATTCACATAGAAAAGGCTATGATGGAAGATTTAAAAAAAATGCTCGTCAAAACTTCAGAAGTCTACGAAAAAAAATCAAATTATGTACATGTAAGCATCACAAGACAAGAAATGTTGGAGGAAAGTGATAGTGATAGCACGAAATGCTACAGAAATCTTAACGAAAAGAAAGGAAGTAAACAAAGAACACGATGAATGTTGGGTGATCAAAAATTGCATTTAAGAACTGTTTATGAAATGTGAAAATTAAACCATTGAAATGATAATGTCTTCATGCAGATTCTTCTACCTTGACTGGCTTCAAAAGCTTCTCCTTTGAAATGAATTTCCTCATATCTTTAGCCGACCAACGGTCTTTTCCTCGTGCCGTCAACGTTCTAAAAGAAATATGCTCTTCTTCCACGACTATCTTAAGACTTCGAAAATTATTTAAACAAGTAATTTTTCTGCTCAATTACTGAATAATAAAAATAGACTCCTATACAAGTTTTAAGCACTAGAAATGTAACATTTTTGTTTTGTCCTCAATGATTTACTTGTCGACCGGGATGAAAGCGCTCCTGATTGTCAAACTGTGATGTACAACAGAGTTTCTTCCGACAGATGATCGCCCAAATTGAAAACGAGTTTGAGATTTACATCCAAAAACCAAGCTGTTATAAATTATTGAGAATAATAGCTATTTTCCTGTGAAGCATAGTCGTTAAGTTGTAAACCTTGAGAAATTCCTAGTAATGTTATAACGGGAAAAGAAAGAGATCTCACTAAACCACTAACTAATTTTACCGTGCGGATTGGCAGTGATAACGTTGATAAAGGTATGGTCATCTCTGTAGAGCTTTTTCCATGTCTATATAGTACTCTTCGACGTCGTCATAGTCGTGACTATATGTGAGTGCGTAGACGATGAAGAATGTCAACGCCGGTATAGGCGCCTCTTCAACCGTATTCGCCCAATTCGAGTTGCTAGTTGATCGAAAGAATCAATGTTTATGGTCATATTTGTGTCGACGGGGGCACCGACGCTGCCGACTTTCCTGTTTTCGCATGTTCTCGAAAGCGTTTCTCCAGTACAATAGACGGTGTCAAGTGGGCGGTATCATCTCATTTGGACCAGTCCGAAAACAACGACCTTGATCTTCTTAGCCTGCATCAACAGTTTCTCAGTGGAGAACCTAGATGCAACAGATCTTGTGTTACAACTATAAATTAACTATAACTGCTAAAAAAATTGGTAGGTCGTCTGTCCTTGTTAATGTTAGGCAGTAGTAACACATAACAGACCACAGTTAATTTCACGGATGCCGCAACTTGCTGGTTTTTCAACAATACACGATGGTTTTAGGGTTCAGAAAATGATATTATTGTGGAAAATACTTTCCTCTATTGCTCTAAGAGTATGAATTGTATGCATGCTACTATTTACACTATGTTATCAAGTATACAGCACAAAAATAGCACCTTTACAATTTTGGAGTGTTTACCAGTTTATGTTGAGCGCATTTTTGTATTTTCTATATCCCTCATTCCATATGACAACTATGGTTCATTATAGCGACTATTATTAAAATCACAATAGATTACCAGTCGAATTAAAGGTCGATGCACTTGCCCAAATATTTTTGGAAATAGTTAAGTATACAGAAAACATTTCAAGATCCATGCAGGCCATAAACGATAGGCGAGATTGATTATCGAATGATTATAAAAATTCCCGTAAAAAACTTCTGTGAACTGCTGAAGAGGCCTGCATCCGATTGGATTCAGATGGTCGATTAAGTGTTAATAATAAGGTGTTGACACATAACCAACCACTGTACTGAAATTATAACACACCACATCCATCCAGCGCTTCGCAGAGATTTTTTACCGCACTTCTTGTTGGGAGTCGATAACAAATCTGACCGAACCGCTATGTCTGCACGGATTATGAGAAGATGTTCTCTATCCTTAATAATTTACAAACAAAATCCTGTTGGAGATGGTCATTTTATGACGAGACAGTGTTGCTTTTAAAGAGGACGCCATAGAGAATGTGGGTCATAAAGAGACGCACTCAAGTGAATTACGAGACTCTGAAACACCTTTGAGCTATGTGGTCCATACCTTATCGGAACCGAACAACTTTTCGTAGAAAACTTCAAGACTTTTCTGCTCTCCATAAAATCAACTGCGATCATTTATGTGTTAAATATGCAATTTTCTCTATATTTCCACATAACCGCATTTTTACCAGCATTTACAAGCATTTTTCAGCTGTGTTGAGTCCACTTCTATATTTTTTATAGCCGCCCTTTACATATGATAACCATGTTCTATCATAGCGATACGAATTAAAATGTCAGTCAATTACCATTCAAATTACTAGTGGATGAAATCTTTCCAAAAAAAAAAAAACGGTTTTAATAAATGTGCAGAGTTATTAGGCGTTGAAAATAGCTCTTTACAAGTAATGATCGCTACCACAAATGTTTTGGACAAGGTATCGATTGAGCCCAAAAAGTACGATAAAAAAACTCTATGTAGCAAAATAAACGGTGAGAACAAGATTCAATGGATACAATGCAATTCCTCCACTTCGCCCTCTACGAATGTACAGCATACAAGTTATCTCGAGCATTACGTGTCACGTCATTTAATCTTATGAGAAATAACTAGCTTAAACTCTTCGCGATCCACCCCTCCTTAAGACCTCAAAGCTACAATTATTTGGGATAGCTAATTATATGAAAGCGTGGGGAATCATTCATGCTTTTTGAGCGTTCTTAATTTCTTATGTTATTTTAAAGCCTTAAATTTTTTTAAATTTCATATGACAGTCTTTCTTATTAGCTCTCCAGAAACCACGCTTAATGCTTTTCTTTTGCTTTTTTCTTGTTGCGTATGATTGGTGGTTTTTTTCTTCTAATCAAAGACAAACGGGTTTTTATATTAAAGAATTTGTTTATCGTATAATATGTGGTTTATTGCAGATTATTTCTCAAGTATTTCACCAACGAAATTGTGTTATTCAAGCATGCAGGTGGCTATTTTAGTGTTTTCAAAATGGCGGATTTATTCAGTGTATTCAAATCGTTGTAGATAACTAGCTGAGCCTATACGAGACCTTTATGACACCGTTTCAACTTAGAGGCGGTTATTCCTCAAGGAAAGTCTACGCAATATTAAGGAACATTGAAGATATTGTGATGGACATACACTTCGTTGACATAAATAGGTGCGCTATGTTTCATATGCATTTCATGTAGTTACAGTTTTTCCAGTTTTCGGAAACAGAGGATATTTTTCTTATAACTAGAGAATGGAGATCTATTTTTCTTATAACTGGAGAATAGGGGTTGAGAACATAAAAGAAGAGACTTTTACTGGCAACACTTGAAAGTGTTTTACTGGTATCCACTTCTATCTTTTCATACCCACTAATTCCATACTATAAACATGATTCGTGATTGCGATTGAAATTGGAATACCTCTCAATTACCAGTCAAGTAGTTGGTCAATTATCTCGTTAATTGAGTTTTTTTTTTTAAAAATGGTTTATTTATTGCGAACTGTGTATGTTTTTTTAGAAAATGATCGCTTGTTGTTCAAGAAATCAAAAAAAATTCTTCACATTACTTACTTAACCACTCTGATCTCATATTACTTCATAAAGCACAAAAACTCAGTTTCAAATGGCAACTCCAAGAAGCCTGATGGCATCTACATCTATTTTTATGCTGAATTCGTCACTCTGGATAGCTTTAGCGGCACCTCTCGAATGAAAATAGTTTTGATATCGATGTATCCCCTCATCAAGGAAACTCAAGCTATTCTTCAATACTACGTAAATGAAATAATTTTGCTCATGTTTATGACTACTGAAGAGTGAGGATGATGGTTTCTCATTCTACAAGTTTCCTCAAACAACTGATATTGGGACCAAATTCATTGCCTCTGCTTGTCCATATCTTCACGCATTTGGTTAATATTTAGCACTTAAAGCTAATTTCACTTCCGCTATTTATTTATTCTGCTGCATAGCTTTTGCTATCGAAAAATCATTTTTCGATCGAAGTTAACCACCTTATGGTAACATAACCAAATATCTTAACTATATGTACGTTTGTTAATAATACTATTGTATAGCTGTAATATTTTAAAGTTAATTCTACATAGTTGTGGTTGAATAACAATGTTTCTTCTTTTTTCCAGTAACAGACAAGTACGTGCTTACCAAACATTTAGTTGATTATCAAATGAACAGAAACGTCGCGTATCTTCGTCCTGGGAATGCGAACAACTAAATAAGTAATACTTTTTTTATTTTACATGACTCACATTACACATAATGGAGATTCCAAAACTTCTTGCATTCGACTCTTGCATTCATTGTTTGTTACGAAAATTCTTATGAATAGCAAAATTTCATTTTCTCACGTTTTAATTGCATATATCTTGCCACCTAGAGACCAATGCCAAAATCCATGTAGCGGTAGCATCCTTTTGACGCCTGCAGTAATATCTAACTCAAATACTGAAATCATTAGGATGGGACCGAATTTTGTTGGTTTCAGTAATACACCACCTATCATTGTAGTGTGTGACCCAATCTCTATCCATTGCGGTTCATCAACCAATGTCAATTATTAGGGTGTTGGAATCATGTGATGCAGAACATTTGTTCTATGCTAAAGCTTTTCCCATAAAAGTAATCCTTTCTGTTCACATAAAAGACAAGGGACTTCTAGAAAAGTTTCCATGATGCTTTTCCCGCCCTCCTTCTATCCACAATGATTCTGTAAACCGTTATGAAACTCTCACAACTAATCTATCAGTGCAGATATATTTCATTACATTTTTTTTCAGCAATGAAGGTGTAACTTGTGCAAATAGTTCACACCAATGGAGTCTCGCTGGTAAGATAAATGAAGGCAGTGTTATTGATGCCGAAATTTATGATGACTGCCAGAGGCACAAGCTTTGGTTCAATGCCGCACTGAAAAGAAGCTTTTTCTTTCAAATTAAATGGAAAGTATACTGGTTCACCAAATTTTCAAAGAGTTGTTCGTGCAATTCGTAAATTTGAATTCTTATTTTTCTTTGTCTTCATCCTCTTAATGTTAAACGAAAATTCAATGATGTAGTAGTTAATGTAGGAAACATCCAACATACTAGTATTTGTCTATATGTGGTGGTAAAAATTCTTTATAAAATTCCAGGCATAGCTCGAATTTCCATTTTATGTATATATTTGTGAGTGAATGCGTGCACTTAACAAAGTTCTATGTTCTTGACAGCTGATTAACACATTCGTAAAGACCTCTGTAGGGGTCATACAATGGGAACCACATCTTTACATTAGGTCATTTCAGACGATACAAATGACTCCATACAGCGAATGCAATTTCTTTTATCAGTCTATGTGTATTTATATTTTATTGCTTTATATTCGCCGATATACTGCAAAGCGCTACTTAAAAGTGAACAGTTGACTTATTCCGTTTCTCTTAATTGCTTGTTTATGTCGTTGGAATGCCACAAACACATCTATCTATGAAATATTAGTTCTACTTTGTGCTGTAATGAAGCTTTTCGTTTATCTGAACGATTTTAAACTGGATAGGAGCTGAACTTTTATGGGGCGAACAGGGATTCTAATAACGATTTCCAGTAGGTTTTAAGTCAGCTCTTCAACGACAGTGATGCTAAAGTTTTTGAAGCTTATGAGCATTGAGTTCTCTGTGTAGGGGTCCACGATGAATTTACGTCAGAGAATGAGTATAGAGATGAGGAGTTTCTCGGCATCTTATTATGAGTTTTGAAGCTAGTTATCAAATGTACATAGACCCTGAGGACATTGCTCTTCGTATCTTATATTAGGGCTTTAACTGTTAATTCTTCTTTTATTGAAATATGAACCTTTCTTCTTTCTTTTTTTAAAGAAATCCTAACTGGAGCAATGTGGTATTGTTGCTGTTGTTTTTCTTTTTGACACAAGATACAGCCTATGATCCCCCCATTAACTGTAGTCTCCATAAAATGTTGTGCTTTAAAATCTGAATTTATTAGTGATACTGTGCCAACAATGAAGAAATGTAAGTCTCCCAGCGTTGCTTCTTTAAAGTAAATAAGGCACAAAGATAAATGTAACAGTCGCCAATTAAGTAAAATGTTATCTCCTTTCCCCTATAACTATAACCCTAGCATAACCTGTCCCTTTCCTGTTCCAGGATAATGAAAGTACATCAGGCTTGGTAACCAATTCTGATTCGCTCAGTGATTGAAATTCAACAGCCCATAGAGATCCCCCTGCAACGTTCGAACACTAACACATTATTTTTTAACCAGTTATTTTAGCGGATTAAATTTTTATGATTTATTAAAATAATTCCTTTTCTGCTAAAATTCCTCCATTTCAACGCGAAAATTTCAGTTGTTTTCTTTTTAATTGCTTCTATTCCTATTACTTCACATATCAATAATAACATTGGTAAAGCGCATAAAGGCGTTCAAGCTTTCTAGGTACATATCAATAGTATTTCTTTGTCGTTATGAAATTCTTAATTCCTGGTTAAGTTGGTTACAACCTCTTATTTCTAAAGTGAAAGTTAAATCTACAAGTCGACATCGGAAATCATTTTTACTTTTTACCCGAACCTTTTCATAACAATTTTTCTTGCACTCCTCTGTGCAATTTGTCAATGGAAATTGTTAAAAAATGTTGGCATGTCTATCCTGATTTATCTCTGATATTCCAAGTTGCACAGTCAGTCGTAGAAAAAACTTTCGTCGATGATTCTGATGAGTTAGATGTATTCGAAAAGCCTTCACAAGCAAAACTAAATGTTTTACCAAATTTTCCCAGCTGCTACTATGTTTTGTGTATTCTTTTCTCAAAAGTAGTTGAAATTATGGATTTTACTTTCTCTCCATTTTAGGCACTCTTCTATTACTCTAGTTAAAAATTTCTTCAAATTGATTTGAAGTAATGTTGAATTTTAAATTCAACATTATAAATTAACCGCAGCTTCAGCTTAGCTTGGGTTTAAGGCCGATTTGGGCACCCAAGATCATCCCGATAACGGGTGAGTGCTGATAGCGTTGATAAAAGTAAAATAAAAAAAAAAAAAAGCACGCTGAGAGAAAGGCAAAGCGAGGGGCACGGATGGTGTAATGGATAACTTGGTGACCCCCCGGAAAGGGCAATCATCGGGTTGGAAGTTCGCACCGCCCCCAAGTTTTGCAAATATCTCAGTGTCTTCTTAGCGGTTATTTTGATTTGAAGTAGTTTTTGACTTCGCTTCCCATAACGATGAGGATAAGTGCTAATAATGGAAAAGCTGACCTACTATCTCGAACCTCAAATTGACATTGATTTTACATCTAGAGTGCTAGTTATGAGGGCTTTATCTTATAACGATTTA
The DNA here is from genome assembly GCF_964341445.2 of Mesoplodon mirus. Lineage (NCBI taxonomy): Eukaryota > Metazoa > Chordata > Mammalia > Artiodactyla > Ziphiidae > Mesoplodon > Mesoplodon mirus. Next base: position 10,250 of record NW_028294672.1, read on the forward strand.
AAACTCTTATGAAAGTTGGAGGATGGAAAGAATCCAGATGGTATATAAGAAGTGCTAATTGTAGGAGTTTTGCAAAAAAAAAGTTTAGTTACTTACGTGTTTACGACATAAAACACTGGTGAACAGTTAGCCATTTTACAGACAAATAGTTTTGATTACACCCAGTAAACAACTGCACTCTACAATTCGTCAAAGGGATTTTTAACATCTTCTCGTCCGTTGAAAGGTAGCTCTATTTTTTCAAGAAGCAGAGATCTCTCTACTGGCCGGTCTCCTCATTAACAACATAGAAAAGTTAGGAAAACATAAAAAATTGGACAAAAAAACTGCATAATTAACACAAATACAAGATCAAGACTGCATCCAAGTTGATCTATTTAAAGGCAGAAAAACTTAAAAATTTTTTTTTTGTATTTGGTAGAGACATTGAGAAACAGCAGATGTAGCTGAATTACAGCGTATCGGACAGTTACACTATTTTAAATGTAAAATCGTATTGACCCACTAGGGTTAGTCTACCCATGAAGTGTCAACTTGAAAGAGGATTGTTCGAAAATCGGATCTCGAAATATTTGCAAATCCTGCAAAAACAACGAGTACATGCGTCATCGGTACAAAACTGAAATATATCATAAAATACGAAGTATACTTTAACATATACCTGTTCAACCACAACATATTTGAGCAAAATGTCAAGTGCGGCATCATTAACATTCACAACTACCACGTGTTTCAATTGGTCTAATTTTCTAGAACGTCAGTCACTATCTATTATAAAATAGATGGCGGAGCAAAGGTCGAAATTTCAAATATGTACTAAACGGGACGCGTGTAGCGCAGTGGTTAGAGGTGTCCTGCAATACACAGTGGATTCGATCCCGCGTTCTGCGCACACCAAGCCCTCCATCCCTACTGTGTCGGCAAATTGGTGGCAGACATGTCTGGGAGGATAAAAACACTGAATTGACTTACCCCCGCAAATCATTGTATATGACACATATGCATTCAATCACCTCTAAGATTTATAATGAAGTCGAATACATGGCGTATCCCTCGGGGACTGATCAACGCCAACTATCCTTTTTATCCTTTATCTTTTTTTTTATACCTAAACGAGGACATAGCAAAAAATTTCTGCGGTAGACTCACAAGCTCTCTTCGCGGTGAGCCTTTTCTCATTACAGTGCTCACTTAGAACCAAGAGTTGATTGTATCACAGTGTCTACTACACATCATCTACACTCCTTAACTATAAATTAACATCAACATACATCATGAGTGTAGTGGAAGACACATATCTCAGCATGTGCTACATTCATATGCTTCCTTAGATTCTTTTTCCTACATCAAAGCATCCACGGATCTCCATTCACTGAGGTTTTTCCTCACGGAAGGATCTCGAGCCGGCGGTCGCGAGGCTACGTGGCGCGTCCCCAGGTGGCGGATAGGGGGTGAAACGCGGACCAAAAGCGACCTTGTACTGTCCAGAGCCGCAGGTGGATTAAGGGGATGGACTCCCTTTTCTGCTGCGCCGATTTCGCACATACCTTCTGTTGCTGTGTAGACATGTTCGTGCACGCGTGTGTGGATATGCTCTTGCAGTGCAGATTGTATTCTACAAGTAAATTCGGCTAAAAGCCTGCAAGCAAGTGACTGGGAAGTACATGTGAGGCGGTTAGTAGTCGCCTCCAACAAATAAGCTCAATGTCCACTCTACTAAACTCTGGGAAAGACTGGCAAGCTACTCATGAGTATATTTAGCCCCATGGTCAGAGCCCGGCAAGCTACTCCGTCGGTACAAAAAACGCCAAAAACAGTATAACAAATGGGCCTCATTCCCCTGACCCCGAAAGAGCCCCCGATACTGCAGCGTTGGGTAGGACGAGTACGGAGAGGCTGCTAAATCTCAGGGCCATTCTAGGCTGCCTAAATGTGATAGGACTAAGGTGACGATCTGTACCTACAACGCAAGATCGCTTGCATCAGAGTCCGCTGTTGAGGACTTGCTGATGCAAGCCAGAAAAATCAGGTACGACGTCATCGGACTGGCTGAGACGAGGAGACATCGTTCCTTTAACGCCGTGCATGATTCCGGAGAAGAACTCTTCCTTGGAACATGCGACAATAGAGGAGATGGAGGCGTTGGTGTCCACGTCAACCCGAGTTTGGCCATGAACATCGAATCGTTTGAGCAACTAACAACCCGAATCGGACGGTTAAGGTTGAAGAGATGTGGGCCTATGCCAGCTTTGACTATCTTCGTCGTCTACGCACCAACTTCAAGCTACGACGAAGATGAGGTCGAAGCGTTTTATATGGACTTGGAAAAGTTCTACAGAGAAGATCATACTTTCTTCAAAGTCATAATTGGCGACTTCAACGCTAAGATTGGACCGAGAAGAATGTCTGAAGAACATCACATTGGGACCCACGGATTAGAATGGAACGAACAGGGAGAGAGGCTATCCGAGTTTATCATGACGACCAAGACAATCCATGGTAGCTCACAGTTCCAAAAGCCCCTCTCTCAACGCTGGACGTGGGAATCCCCCAATGGAGAGTACCATAATGAAATAGACCACATCATAGTAAACCGAAGGTTTTGCCTAACCGATGTCGCTGTTGTCCCCAAGTTCTACACCGGATCAGACCATCGCCTTCTTCGTGCAAAATTCTTTTTTTCGCGGAAAGGAGAGAAAGCCGCTATGTTCAAAAAACGAAATCCCAAAACTGCCGTTAATTGGGATTTATTCAAATCAATAGTCGGCCTATGGAAAGATTCTGTTACTGACAACATTGACGAAGAATACAATCGGCTTATTCAACATCTTCACGTTAGTGCTATAAGCGCCGAGTGTCCCAAAGTCACTAAGAGACGTCTCTCTCCAGAAACACTCGAGTTGATACGCCAACGTGGTATTGCGCGAGCCACAGGCAACCGACAACTCACGTCCGAACTCGCAAAACTGTGCAGAAAGGCAATAAAATAAGATCTCAAAGAGAGAAGAACTGCAGTGATGGTTGAAGCTGCTGAAGTTGGGAAGAACATTCGCAACGTTCGCCGGAGCTTTGCCAATTATAAAACTAAGATGATTGCACTCCGACGCCCAGACGGAACACTTACAGCTTCAAGAAGGGCAATGGAGAAAATCATCCACGACTACTACTCTGATCTTTTCGACAGCCACGTCCTCCTCCCTACATATGAAATCAAAGAGGACGAATATGTTGTTCCACCGGTTCTCCCTTCAGAAATCCAACATGCTATCTCATTTCTGAGAAGCCGCACAACACCCGGTCTAGACAGGATAAGACCTGAACATCTGAAGAACCTTCCGCCAGTTCTAATCAACACACTGGCTCGTCTCTTCACGCGCTACCTGTCGGAATGCAAGGTTCCAAATCAATGGAAGATCAGCAAGACCGTGTTGTTGTACAAAAAGGGAGACCTCCACGACATTGGTAATTATCGCCCAATCTGCCTGCTGTCCGTCGTCTATAAACTTTTCACTCGAGTCATCCTCAACAGGATTGATAGAACACTGGACGAGGTACAGCCATGCGAGCAAGCAGGGTTCCGAAAAGGATTCAGCACGATAGACCACATCCACACAATAACGAGGCTCATTGAAGTGTCACGAGAGTATAAAAGACCGCTCTGTCTAACTTTCATCGACTTGAAGAAAGCCTTTGACTCCGTTGAGACAGAAGCGGTGATTGAAGCTCTGGGAAACCAGGGCGTCGCTGCTCAGTACATCAAGATCTTTCGTGAGCTATATAAGGATTTCACAACTATCATATCACCATTCTACAACGAAATTAAAATTAACGTAAAGAGAGGTGTTCGACAAGGCGACACAATCTCGCCAAAACTGTTTACAACGACCCTCGAAGACGTTATGCGAAAATTGGAATGGGAGAATGAAGGAGTGAAAATCGACGGTCGGCAACTACACCATCTTCGCTTTGCTGATGACATCGTTCTTATAACATCAAACATCAGTCGGGCGGAACGAATGCTTGCCGAGTTCGACAAAGTGTGTGGAAATATTGGCCTTCGGCTAAATCTAACAAAAACGATGTTCATGAGGAACGGATGGGTATCTAATGCCCCATTTACGCTCAACGGAACAAATATCTCCGAATGCTCTAGTTATGTGTATCTAGGTCGAGAAATCAACATGATGAACGACTTAGCTCCAGAGCTGAGCAGGAGGAAGAGAGCGGCATGGGGAGCTTTTAAGAGCATCGAGGATGTAGTGAAGAGAATGAAGAACACTCGACTCCGTGCCCACCTTTTTGACTCAACGATTCTTCCTACCTTAACGTACGCATCAGAGACCTGGTGTCTACGTAAGCAGGATGAAAGAACACTCAGCGTTACTGAACGCGCAGTCGAAAGGGCGATGCTAGGACTGTCCCGTATCACACAAGTGAGAGAGGGAATACGAAGCTCCGACCTACGTCAACGATCGAAAATTAGAGACGCCGTTCTTCACGCCAAAAAGTCAAAAATAAGGTGGGCCGGGCACGTGATGCGATTCAATGACAACCGATGGACAAGAGCCGTAACGGATTGGATTCCTCGGGATGTCAAGCGCACAACAGGAAGACCACCGACCCGATGGTCAGAGTTCTTCACAAAAACGCTGAAGGAATGGTATGATGCTCAACGTGTCCCTGGAGCGAGCAGAACCCATTGGGCTACTCTTGCACGCGACAGGGACGGATGGAGACAGTACTGGCGCCCGCTCGATACACTCGAAGATCAACGGGAATCCAGGTGATCCAGGTGACATCAAAGCATGCGTGACGATGCTACTTTTTCGATAATCGCAAACAATTTTCGTTAATTGGAGTGCTTGTGGATAGAGATAAAAGACAAAACGCTCAACGTTGATGAATGCGCCATGCATTCGTCTTCATCACGCAGATGTGAATGAATGCATATGTGACCCATCCCATAACTTTCGGTGGCCTACCGAACAATCAAGCCAATGTTCAACTCATCAAGTCCTCTTCAAAGTGTTCTATCGATTCTTTATAAGCATTATTAAAAGTTCGATTTTTCAAAGCTCGTAATGGACGTATTGTAGCCGCAAACACAAACGATACACTTCGGTAAGCAATCGAGCTCGCTCACTAAATCGTCCCAGTTTTCGAAACAGGAGCCTCAGTACCAAAAGCAAAAACCAACCCAGTCGCAAGAACTCGCCACTGTACAAGTCCAGGATCTATTTAATAAGAGGACAATAGAACATGATATTTTTTTACTACATGAAAATGATGCAAAGCGAAAACACATGGAATAGCATCAAATGAAATTCTACGCGGTCGGAAGTATAACAATCTTTGATTTACTAAACACATCACTCTCATAACACGACGTTGACTGCGAAAAACGAAAGCCTACAAACGTTGGATTTATGTAGAACTTTTTATGATGCTCAATATTATAGGCGACTTAACTCTTATCATGAGATAGCTGTGATTTTCGCCATGCTCTTACGCTTTTGTTTTCGGCTACGCGGTGGAAATATATAAATCGTTTTTACAGTTTCGCTAAGCAAGACAAGAGATGGACCCCTACACTGCAACGAAATTTGTCGTAGGCGAATTTCCAACCCGTGACTGCCCTATCTGCGGGGGTCACCAGTTATTCACCACACCCATCTGTGCGCTTTGCTTTGCCTTTCAGTATGTTTTACTTCTATCATTGCTATCACCATTCGCCGTCAACTTGATTACCTCTGATTGTGTTAATTGCCCAAATCGGTTTTAAACCCCAATTGAGCTGAAGCTGCAGTTAGCTTACAATGTTATTAACTTTGTCAATTCTTCTTCTCTCCTCTTCCGCAGACACAACCAAGCGGTTGGTCGGAGATCGAGAAGTGGCTCTGAAGAAGGCGATACGGCCGAAAGTCAGCCCAATAAGTAAAATTGTTTACCAACGTTGTGTTTGTTCAAGTATTAAACAATGCCGAGATTAAAGGATAGTCGGTCTTGGAAACTGTTATTAACTTTCTTTATTAACTGCGTAATTCTTTTTTTTAGAATTAGGGAATTAATAATGAAAGTTATTAATATTTTTTACTGTTTTTTTTTGTGTCACGATAGCGTCTATGCGCTCCAAACGCTTTACAAATATCGTTATTTATTTCTGACGCTTTTACGCTCTCTTACTTCTTGTCACACTATTTGAAATCTTTACTAATAGTAGTAAAATCCAGTTGTTGAGGTCTCTGAAAAACCACCCCCTAATTTTGCTATGCCTTCCCAATAGTCGGTCCTGGTATTAAGATAATCAAAAATTCGATTGAACTCCCACATGTTATCTATTCCCTCTCATAAAACCAGGATCATTGAAGGTATGCTTCAACACAATGTATGCTTTCTACTTCTATCGATCTCTCTTTATATTGACGTCTTATTTGTGTAAGTGCCTAACTAATTATGTTTAAGATTTACATTAATATAAGTCCCGTGTAGTAGCACACGAGAGAAGTATAACACCCCACTGGCCGCCTAAATAATCTCAAATCCGAGAACACGAAATAAATAGAATGGAACGAACAGAGCGGGAAACTATCAGAGTTTATCACTAAAGCCATTCATAGAAACTCGTAAACCCGGTGACGTACATTTCAACACTGGACGACTTATATCCTTCGTAATTCTCCCAATGGAGATTACTCTTTAAAAAAAGCGACATTTAAGCAGAAGATTTTACCAAATGGAAGCGACTGTTGTTCCCCAATTTCATACATGATGGGACAATGTCGCATCATTCACACAGACTCCTTTTTAGGACAGAAGGAGAAAAAGCTGAAAATATCAGGAAATGAAATCTTAAGATTATAAAAATCGGTGATGAATACGATCGGGTCATCGCAACGCGTTCAACAACCCGCAGAAATGTTTTAGCTTAAACATAAATCTAAAGATATATGAACTATCGGCAATTGGCTACCATTTCCTATGCTAGGGAAGATCTGCAGATTAGCGATAGAAGAAGATTTAACAGTATTGGAAAATTCAGCAATGCCAGTGGAACACTTTCCGATACTTCAGATCAAGCTAAACACTTCCGAAATTCTGACGGAAAACTTAACACATTCCAACAACTACCAGAAAAGGCCATCCGTAGATTTCTTTATATATATCTTTGACAGCCCTGTTCACTTGTGCACACATCAGCTCAGCAGGTATGGGCAGTGCTTTGCCCAGAAGTCCCACTTCATTCGTTGATGAAGAATCGCATTGCACTCGGTTCTAACAAGGTTGGACCCGAACAACTGCATCTGAGCGTTAAACAATTATTTCCCATTAAGATTGTTCAAGATTTTCGCACATTGTGTTCAACACGAGTGTTCACATAAATTCCACTCATATTGATTAGAATTGACGGAACGCTGGATGAATGGCAGTGATGAAGACCAGGCATGGTTTGGAAAAGAATTCGGTACAATAAATTACACCCATACGACAACAAACCTCGTTGAATTATAGCAAAAGCACAACATAACATTTGTGTAGGTTTCATTAAACACTCTTGATTCAATTGAGACAAAAGTGGTCATGAAAACTAGCCATTGCCAACGTATACGGGTTGTTTACTCAAACGCCCTCAATGCGATATATCACAAATGGCTACTAAAAATACAATTCCTAGAACCGAGTTTCTCTTAACCTCTGCATTGATTGATATCTATATACCTTTTCTTGAGCACACACGAGGTTGATAAAACAATATTTATTATATGATCGATAACGTTTTGGCGGTTCGCCTTCTTCATAGGCTGAAAAGGTCCAGGTCACAGCTCTCAGCCCAGCACCTACGCTAACAGGGAAAAGACTAACACTTACAGAGAAAAGACTCAAATCTAAATTTCAATCGCATACGGAACAGCTTTCTTAAATCCTCACCGTTCTTCGTGTGTTTTCTTCGTATTTTCCTTACTAATAAATAAGGGATTTTTTCGACTGGGTCGGTGAGGTTAGCGGAACGTCGGATACATAGTGAAAAATGCAGAGAACAGGCAGTTTCGAGCCCTTCTTTTTGATTCCATGATTCTTTTTGGCTTAACATGGCTTCGAAAACTTCGGCGTAACCAGGGTGAAATCTTGTGAGCGCGCTTTATAAGGGATGATGCAAGGAGTAACAAGGATTACGATAGCGTGATAGGTATTCTGAAGAATACACCTATTTCAGTTGGTAAAAAATCAGAAAAGCAGTTGTGTAAGATCTGCTCGTCGAAATTAAGGTAGGCCAGATATGTAACGGCACCGGCTAAACGGGAGCCGTTATTGGCTGTGTTCCTCGTGATATCAGTTGCACAAGAGAAAGACCACTAACCCGAGGGTTAGAAATCTCACGTAGAGAAGCCAAGAAGAGAAATTACGATGTTCTTCGAGTCTCTAGAGCGAGCAGCTTCCACCAGTATTCTCTTTTTACAGGTAGAAGTAACAACTCCACCGTAATCTGTTCGGATCACATAACAATGATCAACGGAGGGTGATACAGGTGAATCGATGTAAAAATAAATGTAAACTTACAAACAAAATTTAAGAGTGCATTATCTAACAATGTGAGTTGACGGGCAGTAAAACGACGATGTCAGGAAGATCAGAAGAACACAAATGAGAAGCAGAGACATTTTAAAGACCACTGTTGATAGCCATCGCGAGAAGGTTTAGCTGCCATTTCGCAGAAGTGCAACGATGTGTTGTACGCTGTATTGAAGAGTTGGCTTCATTTTCAATTCAGCTAGGAGCCATGGGTAGAGTAACATAGTTTTTAAACTTTATACTCAATCATGCTTAAGTTCTTACCAAATCATCAACTAAGAACAAAATCCTATAATAGTCTTATGTAGAATAATTGCATGTTTCCAGTAGTTATTCGCTCAACGGTTACAGGAAAGCCTTCCTTTCGACACCAACAACTTTTCAACAACGCCTAGGAAAAGTAATATAAGGTCTCTAAACAATTTTTTGCTAGCTCAAACACAAGAATTAAATTGCAAAGTACTGCAAAGGTGCTTTTTTTCTACAACCTTTCAATTTTCTTTTTTTCAATCTTAATGGCGTATTACCGTAGAAGCGACGGTTTCTAAAATCATGTCAAAATTTTTAGAAATCACCTTACAGTTCATGGGGAGCATGTAGCGCAGTGGTTAGGGATACTCTGCAATTTATACTCGGACGGATCGGAGGTTCGGTCCTTCGTCTTGGGCTTACTAAGCTATTAGTACCTTAGGAGTCGGCGAATTAGTAGATCAGACTTGTCTGGGAGGACAGAAATACTGACTTGATACAACGATAGGCCACTGCAAGTCAATCACTTCTATAATACTTGATGAAGTCGAAAAGTATGGCGCGTCCCTCAAGGATTGATCAACTCGAACAACTTTATACTTTATGCTTTATTACAGTTCTTTACCTGCAACACAACCAATCTGCCTCATTTAACGGTAGTTCACGAGAGAAGGGAATATGATCAATATACCTATGGATCGCAGATCCCTATACTACTATAATAGTAATCTCGTTAATCCTGAGATAACTCAAGGAAGTACCAATAAATTCTTATGTTCCTCTTCGCGTATCGCAGCTATTTAATAATGAAGGATATGCGAAGACACGAATAATATCAGAATCCTAGTGTCGTGCCCTCTTCATTTCTTTCCTATATTTTTGGCCACCATGCAGCCATGGGTACTTCATAAAGCTAAATTAACCACAAAATATTAGAGGGATGAATAGTAATTGAATGCCACAAATTCAACGCACTTTATTCACCCATACTGAAAAGATATCGCCATGTGAAACAACAAAGGAATAACTTCTACTTCAATAGTTTGAATATGCAGGAGTCTTTTTGATGGATCAATTATGAGTAATGAATTGTCGGCAAGTCGGCTAATATCTGCTGGGAATGCCAATAGACAACATGGACCTTACCCCAAATCCTCCATGCCTAACAATAGCTGTCGGCATGGTTGGATTCCATACGAGACTGGTGTCGTGACCGTCTCCACCCATCCAAAGCTCAAGGTCAATAACTAGCCCAGAAGTAGCAAATGTATGGCTAATGAGTGGTCAACGGATCTCGTCTGTTTTGCTTCGCTTTTCCAATTCTTCCTAAACTCTCATTGTTAGTCAATGTTTGTAGGACTCTTCTGTTCTTCATAATGGCTAGTGAATCCATTTCAAGACGTTAATGTAGTCGCCAGTACAACTAACTAGTTACAATGGTTCTCTCTGTTGAACACATTACTGAATTATTTCATGTATGCACATTGTTGATGAGAATCCAGTTCTAAGCCAGTTCTCATCAACACACTGGCTCGTCTTTTCACACGCTACCTTTCAGAATGCAAGGTTCCAAATCAATGGAAGACCAGCAAAACCATGTTGTTGTACAAAAAGGGAGACCTCAACGACATTGGAAATTATCGCCCAATTTGCCTGCTGTCCGTCGTCTATAAACTATCTACTCGAGTCATCCTTAATAGGATTGACAGAACATTGGACGAGGTACAGCCATGCGAGCAAGCAGGGTATCGAAAAAGATTCAGCACGATAGGCTACATCCACACAATAACGAGGCTCACTGAAGTATCACAAGAGTACAAAAGACCGCTTTGTCTCACTTTAATCGACTTGAAAAAGGCCTTTGACTCCTTTGAGACAGAAGCGGTGACAGAAGCTCTGGAAAAGCAGGGCGTCGCTACTCAGTACATCAAGATCCTTCGTGAGCTGTATAAGGATTTCACAACTATCATATCAACATTCTACAACGAAATTAAAATAAACGTAACGAGAGGGGTTCGACAAGGCGACACAATATCGCCAAGACTTTTTACAACAACCCTAGAAGACATTATGCGAAAATTGGAATGGGACAATGAAGGAGTAAAATTGATGGTCGGGAACTACACCATCTTCGCTCTGCTGATAATATCGTCTTTATAACATCAAGCATCAGTCAGGCGGAACGAATGCTTGCCGCCTTTGACAGAGTATGTGGAAGTATTGGTCTTCGGCTAAACCTGACGAAAACGATGTTCGTGAGGAACGGATTGGTGTCGAATGCCCCATTTACGCTCAACGGAACGAATATCTCCGAATGCTGTAGTTATGTGTATCTAGGTCGAGAAGTCAACGTGATGAATTACCTAGTCCCAGAGCTGAGCAGGAGGAAAAGAGCGGCATGGGGAGCTTTTAAGAGCATCGAGGATGTAGTGAAGAGGATGAAGAACACGCGACTCCGTGCCCACCTTTCTGACTCGACGATTCTTCTTGCGTTAACGTACACATCAGAAACCTGGCCACTACGTAAGCAGGATGAAAGAACACTCAGCGTTACTGAACGCGCAGTCGAAAGGGCGATAGTAGGAGTGTCCCGTCTAACGCAAAGTGAGAGAGGGAATATGGAACTCGGACTACGTCAGCGATCGAAGATTAGAGACGCCGTTCTTTAAGCCAGAATGTCAAAAACAAGGTGGACCGGGCACGTGATGCGACTCAATGACAACCGATGAACAAGAGCCATCACCGATTGGATTCCTCGGGATGTCAAGCGCACAACAGGAAAACCACCGACCCGATGGTGAGAGTTCTTCACAAAAACTCTTAAGGAATGGTATGATACTCAATGCGTCCCTAGAGCGAGCAGAACACATTGGGCCACTCTTGCATGCGATACTGACGGATGGAGACAATACTGGCGCCCGCTCGATACACGCGAAGATCAACGGGAATCGAGGTAATCTACGTAATGTGCACTGTTAACCTTATCTTTTCTGTTCTCCACATCGCAAAACGTTGACGTTGGTGCAACTAGGTAATTATATTGCTTCTCTCTGTTGAACATATTACTGAGTGTCTCATTCTATGTACATTCATGATCTCATTCTTTCGTGATTATTTTTTGTGTACCATGTATATAAAGGTTTAATTACCCATGTTTGAGGCAGGGCCGTAAAGACAACAAAATCAAAAAAACTTCCATGGCGACTGACGAGCAAATCAGTAATTCAAGAGCTATCCTATCATCAAATGGAGCAGAAAGGCACCAAAAACTAAAACAATAAACTAGTCGGTGTGTCACTTAACACTACCACTCAATCACCAATTCAATTTGCTGCAATTTGCTTCGGATGAAAAGAGACGGTTACGATACTGACCTCGCGTGGAATCCAACCATGTTGACAGCTGTTGTTAGGCTTAGAGGAGGATATGGGGTAAGGTCGACGTTGTCTATTGGCATTCCTTGCAGATATTAGTCGACTTGTCAACAAAATCGTTGTTAGCTTTACAGTAATATTGTGGATGTAGTGTGCGCGAAAAGTGCAACTTCCTATTCAACCAGCTGTCACAAAATTTTATCAAAATCATCAGCTGATTTAGGACATAAAAAGTATTTATCAAAGTTTGGCCTCACCCGCACGCTATGTAATATTTTTTGCTGCTTAACTCACAAGCATATTTGAAACTCGCTCTGCGCCAATACGAAAATTATATATTCATCACTGAGAACTGATAGGACACAACATTTCTTCGAATAGAATTATATTTTATCAAATGAGCAGATAGCAAAACATCTCGGCTCAGACTATACTTGAGGTAATTCTTTTGCCTCTGAAGGCTTGAAGATCATTTCATATAAATGTTTTTGAAGAAATATCCCTTATGACCACTGAGAGCTTTCCTTAGGAGCTTCGAAAGGAGACTCATTCATGAATTCGGAAACAAGCTACATAAATGTTTGGAACGAAAAGAAACACTAGTAAGAATTAGCAAAAACTAGACTACAACTACAATCATAATACCTTTAAAAAAGGACGAAACTAAGAATCCTTAAATTAATGTGAATAACAAATCCTGCCTTTTTGAAGACAAGCGTGACATTGATCAATGCAATAGATGCAAAAGTAAATGTGACCTTGATTTGTCCACTTCAATGAGAATGATTTTATTATACAACACTAAAAAGTCAGTGCACAAAGCACTTCATTGCAAAGGCACATGAATCAATAAACTGGAGTTTCATCCTAATAAGATCAGTTAACATCGTAATTTTACGTTTACAGTTTCAATGTGCATCCCTTAAAAATCATATCGTCACTGGGAAACATATTTATATCGAATATAGCTACCCATAAGAAATAAGGAACTCGTAAGTAAAAATATCACCTCGTCAACTAAGCGAATAACTACCGTCCTTCTCTGTTAGCTTGAACGAATCTAACTTTCATAAAAGCAAAGCAGTCTTAAAACATTTTACATTTAGATTACATATTGCGTTACTCACAGATAAAAATAAAAGCGGATTTTCTTGTCAGCTGCCTGTACGACCTGATGACCGTAAACAAGAAAGGTCTTTTTCTTCTTCTCATTAGGACCTAAATTTTCACTTATGAAGAGCATTTGAAGACGTAATGTACTATACAATAACATAATTTTAAAATATAAATAAATAGATACATATATGTACATATATATTGTAGAAATAAAAGAAAAGCGCAAAATATGGTGGAAAATTAATTTTTGGGAAAAAATGGATACTAGGCAGACCATTCCTCTACCTAAAAAAATATGATCTTTAAAATTTTTGGCATTAACAGAAATACAATGTTCTTTTCATAAGAACATATATTAGGGTCTTTTAAAATTGTGAAAACGCAAATGCCAAGCTTTGTTTTCTCAACGGCAAACTTCATACAGCTTGATCATCCTTGTAGCAGGAAAAAAATGATAAAGCTAGCAGCCTAAAATTATAAAAGACCATCTAAATTTAGAGAATCTAGAACATCTCTGTAAAAATCTCCAATCACAAACAAAATCGCTAAGAGATTGATGACGATATTTCTCCTTAGCTTACGCATGGTATCCTCGATGACGTGAGAGGCATTCTTTATTATACAAATTTCTTAAGGAATGATAAAAACAACTTTCAACCAGACTATTCAGTTAGATCTCGGTCTACATAAGGAAGGTTTGTGTACGATTCCATACAACTTTTTTACCCAACATTTAAAACAAAACAGTACATAATTCGAAATGTTAATAAAGTTGAACTTAAAGAGAGAATACATTATCAATTTTTACATACCTTCATGGCCCAAATAACTATTTCATACAATCGGTAAGGCAATACGGTTCGCTTGTGAGCCTTGGAATGCCTGCAGTACTTTTCTTTGAAAGTTGTTATAAGCTCATTCTGATGTTCATCAATCGCAGTAATAACATATTAGGTAAGTTAAGAGCAGAGAACGCTAAATTTAAAAGAAAGGCAAAAGTAATGAGACAACGAATGAATGAAAATTTCAAATCAATGAAAATTTCATAATGAAATGAAATATCCATTAGTTATTCTAAAGAACAAGAAAGAAGTGACTAAACATGCGGTTAGTACATTGACGACGACACCTAATTCCAGGTCTATTAGCAATTTTCTATTTCTCAAAACAGAGCATTATTTTATTGTCAATGGAAAACTTTAGAAATAGCTAACATGAGTGGATTATAGAAAAACCCTTTCTCTACTGCAGGATTTTTAAAGAATAAACAAAAGAATAAACAAAAACAATGATGACTATAAATCTGACATGTTCACAGGAGGAAAGAATGCTCTATTTTACAATTCTGCAGTTAAAATGCTCTATTCAATAAAATATAAGCAATTATTAAAGGATTCTTGAATTGTTCACCTATTGCAGTTCACTATTAGCTGCCGACCATTGAAACAGGAGGGAGAGTTCTATGGACTTCTTTGTCCCTGGAGGGATTCGACCGAAGCGCAGTGATGGTCAACCGTCATCACCCACCACTGCTGTTCTCTCTTGTGCCCAAGATCAAAGCGTAAGTTATTTTAAACAGTTATAAAAAATAAATCAAAATGAACCATAAAATATTTTGTAAGTGACAGCTATTTGGTTTAATTTCAGAACTCGCCCGAGACAAATGACCTGTGGGAGGACCGCCCAGATAGATGAACGAAGGTTTGTTTTAAACTTTTACAATTATTCTGCAAAGTTTCCAGGAAAAAATTAATTGAAATTAAATTAACTAATTAAAACCATCGTTTATCTCTCAACTAAAAACCGATCTGCCAACATGTCCCGTGCTATACTTGCTTATTAAAACTCATAAGCTGGTATCCACTGATGAATTGTGGTCAACAAATCCATTAACGTTTAAGGTTAGACCAATTATCAGTTGTGTAAACGGGCCAACGGACAGAATAACATGGTTTATAAACCTGATAGTCGTCCAGTTACTGAAACATTTGCTAACTCATCTCACGAACACCCGAATGTTTCTGGACCATCTACGTTACGAGCGTCCTAACAGCGCCTACGTCATGGAGTCATTCGATGTTCGATTATACGAACGTATCGAATGACTCCGCAATGCAAGCCGTTTTCGAACCTCTTTCTAAACACCAAAAAGAAATTAACATGTATGGCTTGTCGATTGAGCAGATCATGACCCTCTTAAAATAGTGTTTGAACTGGTCAATCTTTAGATGATCCGGTAAATATTGCCCACAAAAGAGAGGGTTGGCAATGGGACAGCGACTGGCACCTAGTCTCGCTATTGCGTCTATGTCTAAAATAGAAGCCCCGGTAATTAATCTTGGGCCGATACTCTACTGTAGATATATTGATGATTGTTTTGTCATCTTCTCCACACAAGAGGAGATGAACAAATCTTTTGAATTGTTAAATGAACAGTCAGAGTACATTAAGTTCACCCGAGAGACACCTAAAGAGGGCTGGCTTCCATTTTTAAACGTTCAGGTTAGCTTACATCATAACAGCTATGCTACGAAGTGGTACCGTAAGCCAAGTAATAAAAACATACTAGTTCATTATCTCTCATCTCATCCTTCACACACAAAAAGAGCACTTACAAGAGACATGTTTCGTACGGCCTCCGGTGTGTGTACGGGAGGAGAACAGAGAGAAGATTCACTCGACTTGGCACGGAAAATAGCCATTTCCAACGGTTACAATATCGTAGCTTCTCGATATAAGTTTAGAGGAAAGGCGATGAGCTCTAACGATGGGTCTAGCGATAATAAAATTCCGTTGCAAATACCCTTCATTTCGAACGAATTAAGCATAGCTATAAAAAGATGCTTAAGAAGGGTGGGCTTAGAGAAATCAGTGGTAGTTATAGAAATAACACCGAATAATCTACGTCGCCAATTGATTCGAAACCGCTTGTACGACCGTCTATGTACAACGCATAAATGTACGATTTGCCCTCAGGTCAGAGACGGTGATTGCATGATCTCGGGTACAGTGTACCTGATTTCTTGCAAAATTTGCGGGGACGAATATATTGGCGAAACGGGAATACCTCTTTGTGTCCGCATAAAAGAACACCTAGATGGTTAATTTAAAAGCAAGGCGAACACTCCACTAGGCACGCATAGGACACAAGGACACAACGGACAGGATTTTGATGTTAAGGTTAATATTCTCGCGCAGAAAGCTAGCATGTCGGCGCGCAGGGTTCATGAGGCGTTTTGGATTAATTTCAAGAACCCAAACATGAACCGCAAGGAAGAGTGCCTCCTAATCACACGTGATCTCGCACTATATAAGACTGATCTTCTAGTCTGATAAAGGGGTACTCCGGAAGGAAGTATACCTCACTCCTCTTCCGCAGACACAACCAAACGGTTGGTCGGAGGCAGAGAAGTGGTGAGTATTTGACGTTGTTTATGTGGTTGGAACTTGGTTTTTGAGTTTCTCTGTTTAAGTTGTTGGCGTGTTTGGCTTGGTAGATCGTTGTCAATCGACCTTTCCAGGCTCTAAAGAAGGCGATACGGCCGAAACGTCAGCCCAATAATAAAATTGCTTACAAACCTCGTGTTTGTTCAAAGAAGAAAAATTAAGAAGTATTCTGCAAAGCTTCTTATATTCGTCTTTTTGTAACTAAGCACTATCGCATTTGAAATACCTTATGGTAACCGTTTTTCATGTATACATACGTTAACTTTTATTACATTCAATGCTGGTAAAAACGTTAGCAACTTCGCCGTCACTGAAGAGTTTTACGCAGCCTGAAAATTGAACCGGATTTCAGGCAGGAACGTTTTGCGAAATCGAGAAGGAAACAAAAACAAAAGAGGTTGCGTTTATAGTTTGGTTTTTATAGTTTTTTAGAAGAATGGTGCTGTGCAGGTCCACACGATGATGTTTTCTCTAAATTTATCTTTCTGATACTGTTTTTCCTTTATTTTGAATAAATGCTGGTTTACTATGTTCGTAAAGCATTATTGTAGATTATTGGGTGACAAAGAAAATAGAAGACAGCGATAATCATGGGCGCGGTATGGCCTCTGAAAGAGCAAATTGATCAAAATTATGATGCCGATCTATGTTCTCACTTATTTAACACAACAAGAGTTCTTCCACCTCTATGCTGTGCAGGTGAAACATGGGCTAGCACTTCAGCCGTATTGCAGAAACCACGCATAACAAAGACTGCACTCGTGCGACGTCTTCGGAAGCTGAGCTGGGACACAGATGAGTAAGCGGGTTACGTTCTCAGGTTACCACCCAATTCGATATTTATGTGATTGATTTTAGGTTTTTTTTAGTTTATTTCGCAATGAATCTCCTTTATAAATTCGTGTGAGTTTTATTCCTCAACTATTGGTTTTTATAGGTATAGGTGGTTCAGTGTTGGAATGATCAGCGAACGATTAGTCCACTTCTTCTACAAACGCACTCATGATTTTAGTCAACGAATTCACGACACACGTATTATTCTTCCGTTGATTTTTCTTTGTGTTGTTGTTTGTTTATGAAAATGCAATGTGCTGTCAAGGAGTTCTTGATTGTACGTAGGAATAAAACCGTGAACATTTCTGGTATAGGTTGCACATTTGACAGAGTAGGCTGGTGCGTTAAAAAAATTGTGCGTTGTGAAATAAATGTTTTCACAGCCCTCGGATGGTCTTGAACTTTGAATTGTTCGCTTTTCAAGTTCTGGCATATTACCAGCTTTTACCAACTTTCCTTTTCTTTTTGCACATGTCAACTAGAGCCCTCTCCAGTAGGGCCACCTATACTGATTATTTGTGGACAGCTGTTTCTCTCTGTCGAAAAAATCGCCTGTCAGTCGTATCACTATCGTTTCAGTGACACTATCTCTCTCCATGTCCCTACTAGGTCAAATTCAGGCGAACAAATGCAATTAGGTTAATTTGGTGCGGCAACATATCTTTATTCTCTAATTTTTAGTACCGTAGTGTCATTTTTCACGTGATGGCTTTGTTTTCCACCACGCAAAATGGCAAATGTATAATATTCACGCCTTCACAGAATCGGATTTCTTGCTTCTTGTAATTATTTTATGTCCTTTATGTTTTTTCTCTAATTCTGGTGAAATAATTGATGTCTAGTTAGAGTGCATAATTTGAGAAACTATTAGGAGTTAAATTTCATTTTTAACTGCCTATTTTTCTTAGTCTGCAGTGCTATTATAAATCGAAATATAACCGCTAAGACGCTAATTTGCAAAACTTGGGGCGATGCAAACTTCCAACCAGATGATTGCCCTTTCCAGGGGTTCACCAGTTGTCAATTACACCATCCGTGCCCCTCGCTTTGCCTTTCTCTCAGCGCGTTTTATTTTGCTTCTATCAACGCTATCAGCACTCATCCGTTATCGGGATGATCTTGGATGCCCAAATCGGCATTGAACCCAAGCTAAGCTGACGCTGGTCAATTTATAATGATGTTAAATTTCATTTTTAACTGTTCTCATCTTTAACTGCTTATTAGGAGTGGCGATAAGTCCGCAATAATTTTTTCCTTCGCTTGCATGGCCCGACATCACAGATGTATCACATTTGTGTGGTTTCCAGCAATTCTTGCATTTTCTTCCTTTTCTCGTATCCATCATCCACGAAGGTCTTTGGATTTTCGCATATGGGTTCGGCAGCTGTTTGAAGAGTTTCAGTCTCATATATGAACGTCGTTTAAAGCTAGTCGAGACGATTCATTCTCCATTCCTGAGACAAGCATGCTACGGAGTTTCGACTTCTCCACCAAAGACAGTTGCCAGTTTTTGTAGACTGGAGGGAACTAGCGGGTCTATGACAAGTCTAGTAGCAATTTCCTGACTTCAGACGGATGGGAGGCTTGGTTAGCCCAGGATAGGATCGAAACATTGCCTTTTGTTTTTAACCGCTCTAATGAACGGCCCTACTGCCACTATGCTAGCTCTGAATCTGTTTTCTACTTTAAATTCACATATGCCAACAATTGGGATCATCGATGCATCCGTGTTTATGTTGTATATGCTTTGTAAGGATAAAATAGCAAGCCCATTATTCTTAGCAAAGGGCGTTGAGAATCATATGGTTAATCGTACGAAAAAATTCAATTTTCTTTATAGTCAATAGTGTGAAAATAAATTTAGTATTACGTGAGATGCTGAAACAGAATATCCAAATTTGAACGAGAATTACGAATAGCGTATTCCTCTATGCGTCATGGATTATTTCATGTTCAAATGTTTCAGCTCTTTTCTGGCATTAATCGTCATGGAGTTGAATTCACCCTAGTACTTTATCTCTTTCAAATGAATTCGAAAAAAAATTGTCTTCGAAATATTACGGCTGGCTCTGAAACGTTTATCGAGTATGTGATTTTATTGATTCCGTTTATGAAGAATGATATGTCCACAGTTTATTTACACAAAAAATTTCGAGTTACTTTTAATTTGGTTATATTTTGTGTTTCATCACTATGTTTTCATGCGTTTTCTAAGGCAATGAATAGTAATATTGCGGAAATTATTTGACTATCGCTTCGAATTGTAGCACACTCTATGTCTCAATATGATATTTCGATAGAAATATCTCGCAAAACATTTTTCATGTATGAGTGAATGTTTGGTGGAACGGTCTGATATGATGAATAGTAATTTCATCCAGGGATGGAAAGCGATCGTCCATGTGCAGTGGTGTTCCGTTGAATATTTGTTCCAGCAAAAATACGTGTCACAATCAAACATGTTGAAAGATCGGACGTAAATTTAATAGAATGAAAAAAGTAGTCTGTATTTTGCTTTAAAATTTAAACACTTAAAAATCGTCGAAACTATTTTTTATGCCATCTAGTGCATATTTTTGTCAATCATAACTATCTATCTTTTATCTGAGAAATCAAATGAAACCTACGAGGGCATTACAAACTATTTTTAAACAGCGTTATTCCTTTAATCTCTGTTGATAACAGCGATCTTAGTTTATTGGTAAGATTACGCCAGATTCTTATGATTTTTCTTTGTGGCGAACATTTCGGCACTGTCGCCTGTTTAGAATTTAATTGACCAGGTTGAACATGCATAGCACTTGTTTCCTACGATGTGATACGATACGATCATAACGATTTTTTGATAGAAATTCTACGTCTTCAAAGTGCTTAGAAGTGTCGTCTCATTCAGTTCTACGTGCTGAACGTCGTGTGTTATCGTATAGAGTCTGCTTTTCATCTACATCACAATATCATTAGAAATTAGATCGGTTTTGTTGCGTAAAACAAATGCTTAACAGACATCTTGACGATTATCTCACAGATATCCGTTGAATTCACGAGGCACTCACTTAGAATGCATTTTTACTTTTTACTGTCTCGAAAATAACGAATGATTATTCAATTATAACGTTAAGTCTCTGTACAACTCATCAAATAGTTTTTAGATGGCAGCACCAATTATTTTCGTTGTTATCAACTTCTGATACTCGACCTTCTTCGACGTGAAGACTCATATCTCCGGGACGAAAACCTTTACAACCAACTTCGTGCAGAGTGTAAGTAAAGTCTTCCTTGTCCATATCTTGTGGCCATTTCCAGTTCTAAGCGTTGCTTTATGTTTATGTTTTTACTCAAAAATAACGATGTGATTTAACACATTGACGACTATCGGCATTGTATCAATGCTCATTTTTTTCGTGGTTTTTTTTTCCGCATTCCGTTTTGATCCCCAGACATTTTGCAAGCAGTCATTAAATAGCTTTTTGAAAACAGATTTAAGAATGGTTTTGACCTTGAAAATCTCTGTTGTGTACTTAGAAATATTCAAAGGACAGGCCATATTTTAAAAAGCCGAATAGGCGTCCTTTGAAAATAAATTAACATAGTTGATTTTCAGAAGGTGTAATGGATCATATTTATCGCATGGAACGCTAGGATATGAGAAATACAGCTATGAACTGCATAAGCTGGAAAAAAGATTTTCAGAGGAAATACGACTTCTTTGATCTTAATTGCATAATATTTTTTCATTTTTAAAACCCATGAAATCCATCCAATAAAGAAATTTTTTTCTATACGCGAGACATGTTATCAAATTCTGAAGCCCTCTATTTATTCTCGCTAACGTCATGGAGTCGTTCGATGTTACCGACCTTTATACGAACGTAACAAATGACTCCGCAATGCAAGCCATTTTCGAATTCCTTTCTAAACACCAAGAAGAAATTAACATGTATGGCTTGTCGATTCCAAAAATCATGACCCTACTAAAGGAGTGCTTAAACTGCTCAATCTTTAGATGGTCTGACAAATATTACGCACAGAAGAGAGGGTTGGCAATGGGGCAGCGACTGGCACATAGTTTTGCTACTACTTTCATGTCTAAAACAGAAGCCACGGTAATTAATCTTAGGCCGATACCCTACTGTAGATATGTTGATAATTGTTTTGTCATCTTCTCCACACAAGAGGAGATGAACAAATCTTTTGAATTATTGAATGGACAAACAGAGTACATAAAGTTCACCCCAGAGAGACCAAAAGAGGATTGGCTTCCATTTTTAAACGTTCAGGTTAACCTATATCATAACAGCTATGCTACGAAACGGTACCGTAAACCAAGTAACAAAAACATATTGGTTAATTATCTCGCTTCTCATCCTTCACACACCAAAAGAGCACTGATAAGAAACAGGTTTCGTACAGCCTCCGGTGTATGTACAGGGGGAGAACAGAGAGAGGAATCACACAACTTGGCACGGAAATAGCCATTTCCAACGGTTACCATATTGTAACTTCTCGAGATATGTTTAGAGGAAAGGCGATGAACCGTAATAAAAAGTCTAGCGAAAACAAAATCCCGTTCCTCCTACCCTTTAATAAGAACGAAATAAGCACAGCTATAAAACGATACTTGAAAGGGGCAGGCTTAAAAAAATCGGTAGCAGTATAGAAATACCACCAAACCCTCTACGTCGCCAATTAATTGAAAGTCGCTTATATGACCGTCTATGTACAATGCAAAAATGTACGATTTACCCTCAGGGGAGAGACGGTGATTCCATGAGTTCGGGTATAGTGTACTTGATTTCTTGCAAAATATGCGGGAACGAATATATTGGCGAGAGGGAAGGCCTCTTTGTGTCCGCATAAAAGAACACCTAGATAGAAAATCCAAAAACAAACCAAATACTCCACTAGGTACACCTAGGGCAGAAAAACATAACGGAGAAGATTTTGATATAAAAGTTAAAATCCTCGCACAAGAATCTAACATATCAGCGCGAAAATTCTTGAGGCTTTTTGGATTAATTTCAAAAACCCAAACATGAACCGCAGGGAAGAATGCCTCGTCATAACGTTATCTCACGTGGTACGTCAAATTAATCTTCTAATTTGAAAATCTCGCGCGCTTTAGTAGTAGATTCCCGTCACGCTACCACCACGCAAGGACGATCCACTTCTCTTGAGAAGTGGAAGAGTAGCGCACACAGGGTGAGTACTTTAGATTTATTATTGTTATTACTACTATTATTTTATATTATTATAATTATTTATTATTATTATTATTATTATTATTATTATATGATTGGAATATAGGTTTTGAAATTCCCTGTTTGGTTTTTAGATACTTGATTTGGTAGACGCTTTCAATCGACCTTCACAGGCTCTGAAGAAGGCGGAACCGCCGAAACGTCAGCCAACGTGTAATTAATAAATATTATTTTAACAACCTCGTGTTTTCTTAAAGAAGAAGTTTGCAATTATCGAACAATGCCGAGGTTAAGATATAGTCGGTTCTGGGAATTTTTTCTTATAATTCATCGAACAAAAAAGTTGGCATAAGGATATTGATATTAAGGCGTAGGTTATCGTAGCACCTTCATCTTGTATTTTTAGTAAAGTATTTTCGTCTAAAAATTCTCAGTTAAATGTTCTCTTGCAACAGCCACAATTGACTGTTTAACTATTGTCAGTCGCTATTGTCGTCCGGCAATTTCATTGTCATTCTCCTTCTTCTAATGTTTATATGGTTGAAATGGACGTTCTTCGCTTTCCAATAAAGTCGAGCATCATTCTGTCATCCCACTAGTTGCATTTCGCTAGGATTTATCGTCATAACATTTGTACACGTAAATGTTAATGTCTCTTTATTGTGATGTGCTGTTACTCAATCGTATATTAAAATGAGAAGATTATTCTCTACTTTCATAGATTGCAATCTGACAGATTTTTTTCCAATACCTATTATCTAGATATTTCGGAAACGTATTAATATCTTATCTTATAGCATAAATAGTTGCTGCAGTCTAGTCAGACTTGAAGTTACGACCTTCATTTTGATGTTGCTTATTTATCAAAATCCTGTTTTTATTTTTCATATGATATAGTTCTAGACATATTCTTGTCTTGGTCTTGACACCAAACAAGGTTTTCTTTTTTGAAGAAACACTTCCAGAGTTGGTAACATAAGTAGAGGTTAGAGATTTTATCATTGCACAGGCCGAAGTTCATGCAAGAGGAACTGTTGGAATGTAGACGGCAAATCCATCGTTTCATTATTAGAGAACTTTTATGTTCATATTCACCATTTCTTGATTCTAAAGCAATTCCAACGTGACACATGGAAAACAGTAATGGTCGTAGCATTACGATTGGCTTTACTGAGTAGTCTCTATCGTCCATGTTGTATTCTGCTCGAAATTTCTATTTCATTCTGTAAATCATACAGGTGTTATTCGAAGTTGGTTCACCTCTACATTCAGAAAGACTTAAATGTGTTTGTGTACACATTATGTTGTTCGTATGCCTCTAAATTAGAAATTTTTTAAGTATCTTCCTATCTTTGCCCATGTGGAAATTTATTGCATTTGTTCGTATCTCTTCTTAAACAGATATGTGTTGCTTAACTGATTTACTTAAACTGGAATCTCCCATAAGGTTTTATTTCAGACTTATTACGTTCGTGTTCTCTTCAAAATATCTACATTAATTCATCTGTTGCATACTGCTATGTTCGCAGATTCAACAGGTGTTTTCTACATCATTTTTTGGGTGTGTTCAACTATATGGCATTAACTTCTAAATAAACTATCTTGTATAGCTAAAGTGAATTAAAACTGATTGTTTTGTTCAATGAACAAGATTAGGCCGTAAGCAACATTACATCCCCGTATTATGTGCATGTTTTCACATTTGCTTGCAACTTTTATTCTTATTACATTCTATTCATGTTATAAACGACGAAATCAAACAGATTTATTTTACAGTTTGCAATCTTTTCAGATGTGCACTTACTTACTATTGATACCAGGTTGAAGAAGGCACAGTGGTTAGAAATGTTATGCAATAAAGCATTGTTGTTGGTTCATTCCATCACTGGTTAAACTAAGTCTTCATCCCTCCGGTATCGACGAACAATTAGATTTGTTTGGGAAGAGGTTGACGTCTACAAACACTGATGACTTCTGTGATGGAGATCTTGGAACACTCTAAAGCTATCCCAGGATTCCATAGAGAATGAACTCAACTAGTATTAAACCGCATTCATATAACAAAAGCCAATTTTGTCCAGTGGTAGCGAACTGACACGGAAACCAGAAGACTTTCGCTTTGGGTCCTATGAATAACAAAAGATGGATAATCACCTTCACCTCCATCATGTGTATTCCCATTGATCTTCGAGTGACTCGTGCGGGCGCCAGTATCCTCTCCATTTCTCCCTTTCGCGTGCAAGAGTGGCTCAATGCGTTCTACCCGCTTTAGATACGCTCTGAGCGTCATACGACTCTTCTAGAGTTTTCGTGAAGAACTGTAACCATTGGGTCGGTGGTTTTCCCTCCGTGCGCTTGGCGTATCGAGGGATCTAGTCGTTGACGGCCCTTATCCATCGGCTTTCGTTTATTCATATCAAGTTTCCGGCCCACCTTTTTTTTGACATTTTGGCGTAAAGAACGGCGTCTTTAATCTTCCGTCATGGACGTAGGTGCGGGGCTCGTACTCCTCTCATTTGAGTGATAAAGGCTATTTCTACCATCGCCTTTACGACTCCGTGTTCGATAACGCTAAGTGTTCTCTCATCCTGTTTTCTCTTTATGACGGTTAACAGGATGCTCAACGCCTTTTGCCAAGAATAATGGGCTGTCTACTTTACCCTTTGTGCGCATAAACAACAGAAACAGGTATGCATCGTTGATCGCAATTGTCGGCATATGTGAATGTAAGGAGTACCAGGTGGCAGAGTGGTACTAAGGCCGTTCATTAGGGCAGTTGGGTGACGAGCCCTCTGATGCGTACGCTAAGGCAGGAAGAATCGTTGAGTCAAAAAGTTGGGCAAAAAGTCGAGTGTTCTTCGTCCTCTTTAAAATACATCAGCGATGCTCTTGAAAGCTCCCCATGCCGCTCTTTTTCTACTGCTCAGCACGGAAACTAGGTTGTACACCACATTGACTTCTCGACCTAGTACACATACCTGGAGCATTAGGAGATATTTGTTCCGTTGACCTTAAATGGGGCATTAGAAGCCGTTTCGTTTTTCATAAACATCGTTTTCGTGAGAATTAGCCGTAGACCATTAAATGCACATAATTTGTAAGAGTCGGCTGCCATTTCATCCGTCTGACTGATGTTTGATGTTATAAGGACGATATTATCATCAAAACGAAGGTGGTATAGTTTCCGAATTTTCCCTGGTTTCCCAGTTCTTTTATCACTGGCTCTGTCTTAACAGAGTCAAACGCTTTCCTCAAGTTATTAGAAGTAACGCATAACGGTATCTCATACTCTCGTGATAATTCAATAAGTCTCGTCATGCGTGGATTTCGTCCAACGTGCTGAATCATTTTCGAAATCCTACTTGTTCCCTTGGATGCACTTCGTCCAATATTCTGCCAATCGTGACAACTCGAGTAAAGAAAGAGTTTATAGACGACGGACAGCAGGTAGATTGGGCGATAATTGCCAATGTCGTTGAGGTTGCCCTTTTTGTACAACAACATGGTTTTGCTGGTTTTCCATTCATTTGGGACCTTGCATTATGACAGATAGGGTGTGATGAGACGAGTCAGTGTGTTTGTGACGACTGGCAGGAGTTTTTCAGATATGTTGTCTTCTCCTGTCTGGACCGGGTGTTGTTCGGCTTCTCAGAGATGAGAAAGCATGAGATTGGATTGCAGAGGGGAAGGCTAGTGGAGTGACATATCCGTCGTCTTTAATTTCACATGTACGGAGGAGGACGTGGCTGTCGAGGAGACCAGAGTCGTGGATGATTTTCTCCATTGCCTATCTTGAAGCTGTAAGTGTTCCATCTGGGCGTCAGAGTGCAATAATCTGGGTTTTATAGTTTGCTAAGCTCCGTCGTGCGTTGCTAATGCTCTTCCCAACTTTAGCAACTTCAGGCTTTACGGCGGCTCTTTTATTTTCAGATCTTTTTTATTGCCTTTTTGCAGAATTTTACAAGTTCGGACGTGAGTTAGCGGTTGCCTGGGGCTGGTGCGATACTGCGCTGGCTCATTAATCGTATATTTTTGTGGATAACGTTTATTAGTGACCTTAAAACACTCATGGACTAACGTGAAGGTGAACTCTCCACATGCCGCTTAGTGATTTGAATAAATCCATATCAGTCGTCGCTTTGGTACTTCGTTTTTTTGAACAGCGCGGCTTTCTCTCCTGTCAGCGAAAGGATAACTTTTTGCGCGAAAAAGGCGATGGTCGGATACGGTGTAAAACTTTGGGACGACAGCGACATCGGTTAGGTAAAACGTTCGGTTTGCTGTGCTGTGTTCTATTTCATTGTACTACTCTACATTGGAGTATTCACACTCCAACTTAGATAGTAAGGCTTTTAGAACTGTGAGTTACCTGATTGTCTTGGTCGTCATGATAAAATTAGATATCCTCTCATCCTTTTCCTTCTATTTCAAACCTTACCTAGCAATGTGACTTTTTTCATGTCTTCTTCTTGCTACAATATTAGCGTTTAAATAGTCAATGATGGCTTTGATGAATGTGAGGTCTTTTCTGCAGATCTCTCCAAGTCCACATAAAGCACTTCGACCTCGTCTTGGCCGTAGCTTAATGTGGGTGCTTAGAGAACGAAAATAGTCAAAGCCGACATAGGCCCACATCTTTTAGCCTTAACCGTCCGACTCAGCTTGCTATTTGTGTGAATGATTCGACGTCCACGACCAAACTCGTGTTGACGCCAACCCCTCCAAATTCTCCACTACCGCATCTTCCGAAGAACAGTTCTTCTTCGGAATCGTAGGCGGCGTTAAATGAACGGCGTCTTCTCGTCTCGGCCAGATCGATGACATCTTACCTGATCTTTTTGGCCTGCATCAACAAGTCCTCAACAACGGAATCAGATGCGAACGATCTGGCGTTTAGGTACAGATCGTCACATTAGTCCTATCATATTTAGGCAGCCTAAAATGGCACTGAGATCTTAGCAGCTTTCCGAACTTGTCCTGTCAAATGCTGCCGTATCGAGGGCTCCATCAAGGTCAGGAAAATTAGGCTTGTTTATTTTACTGTTTTCGGCTTTTTTTCACCAGCGACGCAGCTTGCCAGGCTCTTACCATAGAGGCTGGATATACTCATGGGCAGCTAACCATTCAAGCTGGCTTTATGAGAGGCCTTCGTCCTTGTCACGCACATGTAGCAGCCACTCAATGTGCTCGAATTGCTCGAAAAATATGAACAACATTACAGTTTTGTTATAGGCACATCATACTTTTATGAGTACACTTAGAGTTAGGATTCCATTCTAGGATATTAATCTCGATTCGTTTTCGTTATGTGTGAGTTTTCCAGAAAATGCAGCTGAATTTTCCTTTTATTTACTCGGAATTGTATTCTTCTCATATTTTTCTACATCTTTACGCTCTCCAAGCATAATCTATTATTAACGGGTATTTCGAAACCATTTTCGAAATCATTCATTTCTACAGAACGAGGTACTTTTATAATTTACCGGCGTCTACTCTTTTTTGGTTAAAGTTGAACAGCTCTATTATCCACTGCTGTTTTGCATTGAACGGCTTCGCCTAGATGGTGTTGTTGCTCCTGATATCTTTTTCTTTGGTGATGTTAAGAGATCTGTTTTCTTGTTGTAATTGTAGTACCAATCAACTACAGTGGTTACGTAAGATTGATGCACACCTTGGACAACGAATGGCGGCAAATGATTTTGAGTGTTGAGGTAAGGGTTAGATAGCACTCCAGACAGATTTTTATTACCACATCCAATCTTTGAATGCGATCGAAGCAATGAAATTTCTATTTAGATACTGCTTATTCGTCACTTAAGGCCATCGATGTGTGCTTTGGGGATACGATTGGTTATGAGCTTATGGGACATACTCAAGAAACAGGCCATTTCTTAGTTGCGAATATCT
The DNA here is from genome assembly GCF_964341445.2 of Mesoplodon mirus. Lineage (NCBI taxonomy): Eukaryota > Metazoa > Chordata > Mammalia > Artiodactyla > Ziphiidae > Mesoplodon > Mesoplodon mirus. The sequence goes on from NW_028294672.1 coordinate 38,943, forward strand.
TTCGGTTACCTTTTTTGCCGAATAAATGTGCGAAGTACTCTCCTCGTTTAGAATTCTTCCATTTCAAGGATATATTGTTATATGATGGTAGAGCAATGCCGTGTAAAAACCTTTTTTGTGTAAAAAGCAGGGTTTCTATAACTGAAAAAGTTAAGTAGCACCTATGATTCCCTGACTTAAAAGTGCCTTTTTGGTGTCTGATATATTGTGCTTTCTTGTACTGCTGTCAGATTTTATGAAGACATCATCTGAGATTTTTAAGCAGTAATGAAGTGTTTTAAAGCTCTTGGAAATCCTTACGGGATTTTCACAGCAGAGCGTTATCTATTTATCATTGTCTCTGGTTTTTCACTTCCTATCCTAAAACTCCTTCTTTCCTCTTTTTTTTATTATCCCTACTATTCTGGTGTTAAAGATTCCAACAATAAATTTTTTAAGGATGTCTAGCTTTATATCACTTTCCGTTCAACACGTTCAACTGCGCATTATGAGTTGCCCAAACAGTTCATTAGATAGGTGCTTTGAAAGAGGTAGGAGACAGGGCAATAACAAGGAGAGCTAACTGAGCCTCTTCTACGGTGGATAGCCGGTCAATATAAGACGAAACGCTTCACCAACGTTTTTTAAGTGGATCCTTTTTTATGTTTATTTCTCTATGTTTGATTTGTCATATATTGGTTGTCTTACTATTGAGCTTCTACGTGGTAGTCGCGTATAATTTTAGGTGACCTAGTTGTCAAAGTTTTCCATCTGATGTGATGTTGAAGTTCAGGTCTAATCAGAAGCGTGCTTTAAACCTCAAGTGTCCTCAGGTTCAGTGCTCGTAGGAAAACTGAAATCCCTGCAGTGCCTACCAGTCCAGTGTACGCGTACCAACCACTGTGGAGCAAACATGTTACAGATGGATGTTCGTTCTTTGATGAATTCCGAAATAACCTATCGTCTTATTGTCAGTTATGAGACCACATTGGTTTCCGATGTCGCTAATCAAGTAAGTTTGCTAATTGAGTCCTTTGTTGGCATTGCTATATAAGTTATAATAATTGTTCATCTACGCAGTTCTGTAAATAGATCATTTCCTTGCATTCACTTCTACGAGCATTAAGAAAATACGATGAATATTTGACAATGTTGCGGTGAAAATGGGAGAAATTGTAAAAGCTCAACTCAGGGTGAAACTCCATAGGCTTTCAAGTAGGAAACATTTGACCGAGGACAATCTTTTGCCATAAAGTTTCATTTAGATTTAGTTAAGAAACGTTTGCCTAAATCGAAGTTAAACCTTAACGCCATAGGAATGATTAAAAGTTAAGTCCGTGTTGCATTTGACAACAACAGTGAATTCAGCACTTCGTAAATTTTTGAGAATGTTCATGTGCTAAGGATGATTCATTTATTCTCACTAGCTCTCCTTCAGTAGAGCTCAGTTTAAGAGTTCGCACAATTAATGAAGTCTTAAAAATGTAAGCGACTACAATAGAACAGGATTTTTAAGGGTTATTGTGATGAATCTGGAATTACACACGAGCTTGACAAAGGAGATTGACTGCTACTAGCACTAAACGAAAAAGTGGAGGTAATTGTTAAGTGTAACATCTTTGAAAATAGGTGTTAAATGTTTTCTGCAGAGGTCATACCAGCGGATATAGGCGTCAGATCTGCATTCATTACATCTGTATGGATAAGTATGCTCTAGTTAGTCTCTCTTTTTTGTGGAAATGTTGACCTGCTTGTCGACTTCGGTGACGCTTCTGAGCAGGCCCCGTACTCTACTTTATATCGCAGTTCAAGACGAGAGAGTACCATCGACTAACGATGAAGCGATAAATACTTGGAATTCGAATATATATCATCGAAAATTGTTATACATCTTCGGAAAAATACCAAATTTTGTTAACACTTCGTGACAAACTTCAGCATGTGTTGCAGTTTAAGGATATTTTCACTATTCAGCACGATGATTTATTTATACAAGATTTATTAGAATTGCATTTTCTCGAAACTATTGTGTTTGGACTTTGGAGTTGGACTTGAAAGTTTAGTATTCTTTTCGACGTTCTCTGGAGAGACCGTCGTCTTTTTGTCGCACTGATTTTGCGATGCCGTTCTTAATTTTATGAAGAAGCCTCAAAGAAAAATAAAATTTTCTCATTTTAAGCAACTTTTTCCCATCTAGCGACTCACTTTTCTTTTATAAGCTCGAAATGCGGTAGAATATCTATTTGCTACCGATATTCACAGTGTTCTGGTGTACCAGGAAGAGTCTAAAAGTGGCAGCATAGAAAGACCTGTTATGAATTAAGTTGTGAGCCAAACGATCAGTTTGTGATAAAGCCGATCTTTATATTCTATACCTTGCCCCTCCATTTCTCGGTTCATCCATGAACTGTGAAAACGATTCCTATCGACATGAACCATCTATAGCATATCAATCTTATATTAGACTTTGTAATTCCCAAGTAATTATTTCTTAAAATGATTGCGGAAACGTTGAAAACGAATGCATATTGCTTCGAAACAAAAACAATAAACTTCACTGCAGTCACCATCTGTTTTATTCATTTCATTCTTAGTCATAACATTCGGTTTCTTATACTGTGGCAATCGTTGCGCTGTCTACACTCAATTCTTTCGTTTTTCTTTCATCTTTCAGCCACGAGAGTCTTCCAATTTGCGCTTTGATATGGGGGCTTCGAGAGGAATTCACCGCTTCCGCAAATGAATTTGAACGCTACTTGAGCATATTTCTTCTGAAATCCTAGAGTAAATCCACTAAGATATAAGTAGGCCTTCATGGCTAACAGCACAACTGTGATTTTTGTTGTTTCAATCCAATTTGTGGAACCTGGAGAGCAGGATTATCTTGGGACGACATAGAACCAGAAACCGTGCGTTAATTGCACGTGATCTCTTACCTCTACACTTCACGCGTACCCTATTTCTAGCTACTTATATAAATCCTGAAAAAAACTTTCATAGCGGTTACATTCTTTGCTTAAAAGGTGTCGTCATAGATCGCATGAGTTAAACTGTATTCCAGCTGAATTTATTAAGTCGTCACATACAAAGTGTTTATATGCCTTCGCTTGGTATGTGTATGCATGCGCGTCTTGGTGTATGTATGCATCTTTGTATGTTTGTGTGTACCCGTATATATGTATGTGTCCATGTGTCTGTGTGTATGTATATACTTTTGTGTGTGTGCGTGTGTATGTGGTGTATGCGTGTGACTAGCTTATCAGATCATTTTTTATTTTGTCGTGGCTATAATCACCATATTTTGGTACCTGAAAAAACAAGACGAAATAAATCTCGTCTTCGGAAAACATGCTGTGAACGATATTAACGCGATATTGAATAAGGTCCGAGGGATAGTTTGTTCTTTCAGTGTGATGCTGTTTCTTCTAGTGTTTTGGTGACCAATGTAGCCGTTTTTTCATTCTATCTGCTTAACATTTTCGTATAAGCTTTCAAAAACTTTGCGTACTTTCCTTCTCGAGGTATAAGCTTCCTCTGAAACAGGATATTTTTTCAATATTGTAAATTATAGTGATCTTTGATATAAACAAAGGCTTCTCACATTTTAACTTATTATCAATGAAAAAATCAAACTATATTTCCTAAAAGGCGATGATGTAAAATTGTTCAGAGTGTCAAAAAAAAATGAGAATTTGATAGTTTTTTTTGGGTCACTTCTACTGCATGAATGAAAAATGTGTATTGCAGAAGTTGAATTTAACCGAACAAAAAGAATTTAGCTGCATATCTTACATGGACGAATAATTCTAGCACACAAATATGTAGGAAGATGTACTGGATAGTGCTTTGGAACCCTTGCACTCGTTGACTTCTAAGATAATTTAGCATATCCAGCATTTTCACATTACAATTGTCTCGGACTTTTTGCACAGTGTAGTCTATACCTGAAATTTCCTATGGTTTTTTTTTCAAATAGAAAACTCCCATAATGATTTTCTAGGTTGCAAATGCGACAGTAACTATCGTGACTTCATTAAGAGCTGTGCCGAATTTTCAAGGTTGCTATCGAATTTTACAGAAACGTAATATTATAGAAGCGAATATTAAGGGAATACAAGTAGCTACCCAATACGAGTGATCTCGAGACGGTTAGTCGGCTTACCAAATCCAAAACCCAAACCTGATTGTGATAAACATTTGGTTCAAACTGAACACGAAATAAAATCTGCACTCATTTATTCTGATAGAGTTATGCAATAGATCCCTATGTCTTTTGCATCAGGATGACTTATAATACCCACTGTTTAGATATGTTCATACTCAGACGTAATGACTATTTGCTTTCACCAATCTATCTGAAGTCGGCACTTTTATACAATACTAGTTTAAGAGAATGAAATCAGTGACTTTATAATCAAAGGGAGCTATGAATTTTGGTTTCCGCGATACGATGTTGTTAAAAGTTTGACAGCGTAACGTCACGGAAACCGAAAAAACATAGTTCCTAAGGATTAAACAAATTTGCTATTAATGCCGAGGTTAAGCGAAAGTGGTCCTTTCGGACAGACTTGTTAAATCGAAAAACCACCGTTCAGCAGAAATGTGCATTCGATCACCTCCAGTAAATCCTAATTCATGTCACAGCGAATGAGCAACAGCGAACGCTTTATTATTCATCCTTTACGTACATGATCAACAAAGTATAAACACTAGTTTCATGCGAAAAATGAAATAAGCAAAAGTTGGTCTTTTCTATGAAAGAGAAGTTCATCTCCTAAATTTACAGGCATTTGAGAGCACCCAGGTTTGAGTTGGCGTCTAATCACTAATCACACACAAATAACTCAGGATCGTAGGATGTACTATAGGATTCTCTAACTAATGTTGACGTCTAGTTCCTCATCATATTAGTTTTTTTTTTGTTTTTATTCGGTTTTATTTAAGATCGAGGCTCTTACATGCCTCTCAATATTTCGTTTCCATGTGAGCTAATGTACTCCATTGAAATATCAAGAAAGAACATGGGACAAAACTTGCCATAGTAACCAACCGATGAAGGAAACAGAACGGCCGACTCCTGCTGAGGAGTGTACCACCACTGGCTTACTATTGGAAAGTTTCCTTGCAAATTGCACCATACTGATAATAGGAGATGGATCGAGAGGTGCTGAACAATCCGGCCAGTCATGGAATGAAAGGTGGTGTACAATCGTTGAATGGTGCACTTTCCTAAACACATAAAATAAAGCTGGAAGATTCATTGCTATGGTATTATTACTAGTATTGTGGGCAGGGTATCGCATTGGTAGTGAGATCGTTTATCACGACGGTGGTCTACACCTCAACATGATGGCTCCATTCTGATCAAACTCACCAATCCTCCCATAACTCCTTTTTCAGAAAATTCCTGCTGGATCAGCAATGGTATCGCAACACCACGGCTATATGAGGATTCAAGAAAGGTGCTATTCGACGAACACTCCACGAGGCTCATAAACAGGACCAAAAATGACCTGGTAGCAGCCGTAAGAAGGCACAAAAATTGAAAAGTATTCACTGATGATAGACTCGAGGAAAAGGAATCGAATGCAAGATGTGCTGGAATCCGCACAAATGTGACACATGTGTAATGTAGGCTCATGTAAACGAAAAATAAAAATAAAACGGTATTGTCGTGAATAAATTGTGAGCTTCATGAATAGAACCACGAATCTACCTCCCTGTGATATCTCGAGCCGATTAGTCGCGAGGCTACGTGGCGCGTTCCCAGGTAGCGCAGAGGGAGTTAAACACGTACCGAAGACGACCATGTGCTTCCCAGAGACGTAGGTGATGGACAGGATGGAACCCTTTTCTGCTACGCAGATTTGGCAGATACTTTCTATTTCGACGTAGACGTTTTCATGCAAGCGTGTTAGATATACAGATTGTATTCTGCAAGTAAATTTGGCCAAAACCCTGCAATCAAGTGACTGGGAAGTACATAGGAGGCGGTTAGGGGTCGCCTCCAATAAATAAGCTCCCTGTCTACTCTGGGAAAGACTGGCAAGCTACTCATCAGCTCCCATGGTTAGAGCACGGTAAGCAACACCATGGACACAAAAAACGCCAAATGCAGTAAAATAAACGAGCCTAATTCTCCTGACCTTGATGGAGCCCCCGATACGGCAGCATTTGATAGGACAAGTTCGGAAAGCTGCTAAAATCTCAGTACCATTCTAGGCTGCCTAAATATGATAGGAATAATGTGACGATCTGTACCCACAATGCAAGATCACTTGCATCTGAGTCCTCTTTTGCGGACTTGTTGGTCCAGGCCAAAAAAGATCAGGTACGACGTCATCGGACTGGCCGAGACGAGAAGTCACCATTCGTTTAACGCCGTCTATGATTCTGAAGAAGAAATGTTCTTCGGAAGATGCAGTAGTAGAGAAGTTGGAGGGGTTGGCATCAAAACGAGTTTGGTCGTGAGCGTCGAATCATTCAAACAACTAACACCCGAATCGGACGGTCAAGGTTGAGGAGATGTGAAACTATTCCGGCTTTAACTATCTTCGTTCTCTAAGCATCCACATCAACCTATGCCGAAGACGTGGTCGAAGTGCTCTACGTGGACTTCAAAAGTTCTACACTTCCTCTTCAAGGTCATCATTGGTGATTGAATGCTAAGATTGGACCGAGAAGAACGTTTGAAAAAAATTAAATATTGATCCGCGGATTTCAATGGAACGAACAAGATGAGAGGCTATCTGAATTTATCATGATGACCATGATCATCCGTGGTAACTTACAGTTTCAAAAGCCTCTCTCTCAACGTTGGACATGAGAATTCTCCGTTGGAGAGTACCATAGTGAAATAGACCACAATATATTAAACCGAAGGTTCTTCCTAACCGATGTCGCAGTTGTCCAAAAGTTTTACACGAATCAGACCATCACCAAATTACTAGTAGGGCCTATGGAAAGATTCCGTCATCGACAACATCGACGAAGAATGCAACCGGGCTCATTCAACATCTTCACGTAAGTGCTAAGCGCCGAGTGTTTCAAAGTTACTAAGAGACGTTTTTCCCAAGAAATGCCCGATTTAATACGCCAACGTGGTATCGCGCGAGCCGCAGACAATCGAAAGCTCACGTCCAAATCCGCAAAACTATGCAGAAAGGCTATAAAAGAAGATCTCAAAGAAAGAAAAGCTGCAGTAATGGCTGAAATTGGTGAAGTTGTGAAGAGCATTCTCAACCCCCACCGGGGCTTCGCCAACTAGAGAAGCAAGATGATTGCTCTCCGACGCCCAGACGGAACACTTACAGCTTTAACAAATGCAGTGGAAAAAATCATCCACGATTATTACTTTGATCTCTTCCACCGCCACGTCCTCATTCGTACATACGAAATTAAAGACGACGGATATGTCACTCCACTGGCTCTCCCTTTTGGAATCCGACATGCTCTCTCATCTCTGAAAAGCCGAACAATACTCGGTCCAGACAGGATAAGTCCTGAACATCTGATGAACCTTCCGCCAGTTCTCATCAACACACTGGCTCGTCTCTTCACACGCTACCTGTCAGAATGCAAGGTTCCAAATCAATGGAAGACCAGCAAAACCATGCTGTTGTGCAAAAAGGGAGTCCTCCACGACATTGGCAATTATCGCCCAATTTGTCTGCTGTCCGTCGTCTATAAACTCTCTACTCGAGTCATCCTCGACAGTATTGGCAAAACATTGGACGAGGTGCAGCCATGCGAGCAAAAGGAGTTTCAAGAGTACTTAGCACTATAGACCATATCCACACCATAACGAGACTCATTGTGGTGTCACGAGATTATAGAGACCGGTCTGTCTCACTTCTATTGACTTGAGGAAAGCCTTATAGGAAAGATTCTATTGAGATAGAAGGGTTGATAAAAGCTCTGGAAAACGAGCGCGTCGAAAAAAAACCAAAAAATATCGAGGTCCTTCGTGAGCTGTATAATGATTTGACGACTGCCATATCACTGTTCTACAATGGTATTCGCTTTGCTGATCATATCGGCCTTATAATATCAGATATCAAACAGGCGGAACGAATGGTATCGGAATTTGACAGTATGTGCAATTATTGGCCTTCGGCTAATTCTCACGAAAACGATTCCCATGAAAAACGGAATGGTCTCAAATTCCCCACTTACGCTCAACGGAACAAATATCTCCGAATTCTTCGGTTATGTGTAACTAGGTCGAGAATTTAACAAGATGAACGATTTAGCTTCAGAGCTAAGCAAGAGGAAGAGAGCGGCTTGGGGAGCTTTTAAGAGCATCGAGGATGTAGTGAATAGGATGAAGAACGTTTCACTCCGTTTCTACCTTTTTGACTCAACGATTCTTTCTACCTTAACGTACACATCAGACTCGGATCTCCGTCAACGATCGAAAATTAGAGAACCAGTTACATAGGCGAAAATGATAAAAATAATCTGGGCTGGACACGTGATGATGTTGCTCAGCGTATTTCTAAAGCGAGCAGAACCCATTGGGCCACTCTTGCACGCGACAGGGACAAATGGAGACACTACTGGCGTTTGCTCGAGTCACTTGACGACCAGCGGGAATACAGGTGTAAAGCTGATGATTGAAAACCGAAATATGTGATGATCAATGTGAACATTAAAGAATGAAACATTTTAGTAAATACAAAATTGTCTTCCTCACTTGGAAAGTATCTAACGTAAATATCATTCTAATTATTTTGATTAAAAAAACATATGAAACCAGAAATGGTAAAATCCTCCGTGCTCTCATCCATCAATCTCATTCGCTACCACAAGTCGTAGCGCGGTAAGTGGTGACATTTTGCCATGCTGCATTCTATTTGCTTAATAATTGTGGGGCGGTGTCGTCATGTTCCAACACAAAATTTCTGATTGTCTTCAAGATTTCCCAATAGTACAATAACTTCCCTCGTTTAAAAGAGTTGAAAGTTTGAACTCAGCCCAAAAACTAAACCATGTACCACCCTTAAGTAAATAAATGGGATCATAAAAGGTTGCATGCTTTTGTAACTCTAGATTGACTTCTTTTCTCAGTACAATTTAAATACCATGCCACTTATTTGTGTATTCATTGGCATGCTTGCTTGAATGCATGTTATTATATCCTGTAAGCCGCTATTATCAAAAAGTTAGTTGAAGAGAATGGGAAATGAGTGAAATTTGGTTCTTGTCACGCCCAACAAGCGATTTATTAATTGACCCGGGAAAACATTCTCGTCCCACCATTCGTGGACTCACGTAACCCGCATGACGGATGCTGCTCAGCTAACCATAGAGAGTTTACTACTTGAAGTACCAAAAACACAAGTTGTCATAGGAAATTGTATGATTCATCGTTTTTCTCAAGCGATCAAAATCCCACTGAGTAGTCCTACCGTGCAACAATGGAACATTTACTGTTACCCATCGATTTCAGCTGATAAATGGTTCTTTGAAATGAACGATATTGTTAATCAGTTGTTATCAAATTTTTCCGAATTAATTATATCATCAAGAGTGAGAAACTTACTTTTCATCTTTCTTATTTACACTATACACCGTGTATTTCACATTAGGGCACGGAAACGGTCTTACTTCCTCAAAATACACCCTATACAAGCCATATTTGCCACATGCTTCAGCTGTTCTGGGAAAGTATAACACGCACTTCTCGTAGCCTCCTTAACGGCAATTTGATTTTGCTTGAATTTAAAACTAACCACACTTTTGTACAGAATTGACAGACGTAGTACAAAAGAATCTACTAGTTATGAATATAAATTCGGTCTTGAGAAATTTAAACTACACATATCGGCTGATAAATGTAAATAATCACCTTCTGTCAATGAGCACAACATGACCACCACAGAGCATTGCTCTGTTACAATCATGTGCCAGAAATCCTCAAGCGTTTCCTCTAACGGAGCCTGAAAATAAAGCTAATCAATGCTAAAATCTCCAAAATTTAAGTATGGCGAGCTTCGTCTTGTAATGAATAAACAGTATTAATAAAAAGACTCACCCTTACAACACCTAAAATTTGGCAGCACCGAAAATCAAAGAAGGGCAAATGGAAAAATACCTATGAGAACGCACCTGAGTGCAAATATATTTTTGTCCGTCCGGCATCACCATCCAATTTGCATGAATATAGTCGTTTCTGGGCTCTCGTTGCTTTAAAATCACACGATTCTCGTCCACACAATGTACATTCGGATACTTATAACGTCTTCATATTTATTATACATTTTTCAAACGTACAACTAAAACTGGAAGTCGTCGTCATTTGTTTGAAATGATGCAGCTATAGCGCTATGGGACGGCAATCGTTTACATAAAAACAAAACCATTCCTTTTTATTCTCGCCTTACAAAATGTGTTAGGAAGTTTTTTTTGCTGTTGAATAACCCTCATGAAGCTTCTTCATTGAATTCATACTTAGCCAACTATGCGTCTTATCACTTCGGTGTCAAGAAATTGATATCAGGCTTGTCTCGGATGAGCTCTTTTGAATGCGCATAGACTGGTGACTGCCTATGTTTAAGACATGAGAACGCTCCTCAGAGCTGTCCCAGGATAACGAAGAGATATTCGATCCGTATTTTACCACTTTCATAAAGAATACTAAAACCCTCAAGGATCAGCTGAATCTACCCCCAAATTCAAAGACTAGTGGTTGGAGGCGATTCCGATGGAGCAAGTATTGGTATTAGCAAATATGAGATATCGGGTGATGTAACATGTATAATAAAAAGTATAGTTCGATTAACTTGTCTAAGCCTAAGAAAGAGTCGCTATAGTTACTAGTCTTTAGCAAATTTTGTTTATCGAAAGCACAAATTTAAGTACTAATAATAAAACCACTACTTTATTCTTCTATTATAAATACACCTGTTCTTCGTCATATTTCGCTTGCAGTGTTCAAATGTGTAGTTCGTCTGCGAATTTCTCTTATTTTGAATGAATTCTTTTCTTAACGATGTTATATTCTAAAATTTTACATTATTCTTAAACGTGTTCCTTTCTTTTTGTTATGTAGATTTTTACAGGCTGTCTTCCATGGCGGTTCATAGTAGAATAATAATATAAAAAAGACAAACCACGTGCATCAAGAGGTTTTGAGCCCAAATAGAGCGATTATCTGTTGATAGCGAAATTGAGAGCCTCTCTGTCGATCGTTTCAATGATTTTGCTTGCGGCTCATTATCGACATTCTGCATTCTGCATAGACTTTTCGCTTTCGGTACATCGTAGAAGGACTTATCGTTCCGTGTTTTTAACATCGATGCATTCTCGTTGTTGCTAACTTCACTACGCCTTTGTGCTCTATCGGCACTGCGAGACTTTCGTTCTTGTTTCAGTTTTTTTCTTCTCTCTTTTTCAACCACGATTCCTCTACGTTCCTGAGATTTGTCAATGTCAACTGCTACTTCACCACATTCCTTTCTGTTTTCGCCCTAAAAATTGCTTCCATCATTATTCGCACATGTGAGCAGCAATAAGCCTACAATTTTATTTCGACGGTTCATTTTCGGGCATTGGAAGGGTAGTGGTTGAAGATGTTGTAAAACACATGCATAATAAGTGTAGTTTTCCACGCCTAGGGCCAGCCAACCCTCCCAACCATCCGAAATCGGCAGATTGGTGCCAGATTTATTGGGACAAGCCTCCTTCGATCTACAAAGAATAGCGACTCCATTTGAATGAATATGTGAGAAAACTCTAGCACAGCTATCAAAATTTTCCAGCAATATGTGTAGATCTGTAAATGGATACAAGGTAAAAGCAGTGCACATGGCCAATTCAATTACCCATTTCTATTCCAGAAGAAAACAAACGCACACGTTCCATAAGCTTGAAACGTTTGGCGTTGAACAATCCTTAGAGATACGCCACGCATTCGAAATTCATTAATTTTTTACTTTTTTTTTCATTTACTAAAATTGACCCAATACATATTTGGTCCAGAAAATAATTCGTTATGACCTTTTAATATACGAGGTATAGTATTGATTGCCTAACAAATAAATCTTGTACGAATTCGCCTCCACTGAATGAATGGCGGCTTGGTCACGTCGAATTGCTGGGTCGACTCGTGACCACATGTATTGCATGGCACTTTTATCCACTGCGCTTTTCCGCGCACTCTAACTTACCTCAACTTTCCTTCCCACCGTTTCTCCACACGATTTGGTAAGTTTTTCCACTTTGTACGGTTTGTTATCTGAATTTTTGGCGTTGATATGCACACATCGCTGCTCAAGAAAACGAAAAATCTCACACTCTGCTAACCTTCATATTACGACGATCTGTTATTCCAACGTATTTAGTATATTTTAAGCTTTGTTAAAATTAAAAAAGAGCTAATGAAGAAGTTTGCGATTATTCGGCACACATAGAAGAAAAAACATAACTAGCCTCGAAGAACAATTCTACTACCCTCTCTTGAACTTTTTTTCGCTTTTTCTTTTTCGTAGTCTTCCTTAAAATATCATCGTTATTTGATTTATTTTTTCTAGTTATTCGTCGTAAAGTCGAAAAGAAAAGATGTGATTTACAAATATGATGAGATAAACTCCATAATCGTTGTTTTGTCTCCGACACGAAGAATTAATGTGTGACAAAGCAGAGAAGCTGTTATACCACTAAGGTTAAGTATTGTTAACCATTTATTTTTTGCATAGGTAGGTTATATGTTATTGCCTTCGCATTCGTATTCTCGTCCGATCGATACCTATCGTTTGTGCGCGCATCCGCAATGCTGTTACGGCTCGCTCAACCTATCACAGGTGTATTTTTGCTCTGCCTACTTTCAGTCTATGTTAATTTTGTAGCCTTTTTTCTAACTCACAAAACTTTATGCACTTTTTGGCATAGCAAAATGTTTGAAATACAGACTTGGTAAGTTAGAGAATAGTTCTACGTAGTGGTTTTCTATTGTGGTTGTTAAAAATTGTAATTATGCATCAGAAAGAGAGACTTGTAAATTATGTAGTTAGGTACATAGAAAAGTACACATGCGATGTACACATGCGCACACACATTACATTTATGCACAATTGAAAAAAGCTTCAAAAATTTTTACTCACTCACCGACATCATATGATTCTACCTTCTACACCGCAACACCGCAAATAAACTAAACCTCACTCAGTGCTGTTGTATTATCATCGTCGTACTGAACAAACACCAACCAATTCATTCAAAAGTATGACATTATCAGGGCATTATCAAAGAATGTTTTGTAACAATTTTTTCCTCATTGGTATTACCAGCCCTTAATCAAAAGTATTTCCTAAGCAGAAGTGCTCGCATCTTACCTCTGGTGGTACGTTCTTCAACGAAAATGCGAATGCTGACAGAACCTAAATCTTTAAACTGTGGTCCGATATATATATACATATAAACGTTTGTTCATGTGTACGTATTAAGGTATACCTACGTATTTTCATGTGAATATTTGGGCGTGTATATTTGCTTGTGTGTGTTTGTATTCTTCGTTCGTGTAAAGATACTCTAAAAATCTGAATTCATTTTTTAAATTAGCGACTCTTCAAAACATTCTCATCGAGAATGGCGTGTCATTGGTTTACTTGATATGATTTCAGTATATCGTTAATAGCGAATTAAATAAAGATTCAACACCAGCTGTTGAGGAGACTGGTCCGGCAGCATCGGATGAGCCAACTGGATCAATCACCGAGGTGCGTTCATATTTTAATCGTATGGTTTCGTAATGCTAGCGGAATAGCTGTGTAATATAAAATGATTCTATATACTGTACATCTAACTAGGTAAGCATTTACAAGTATTATACTGTATACATGTGTACCACTGCTGCTAGTATAAGTCGCAGCTCGTTATTTCCGTGCGCCGAACACAGAATTCAGATTGCGTCTACTTCGAACGTCGACAATAAAGAAAATAAGACAAAAGAGTCGGATGATAAAAGGAGCGAAGCTGTCGAAGATGCTGACGGTGAAATTAATTCACAATCAAAATCCTAATATTTCATATGCTCTTATTTAGAGACTATTAGCAAGCTCCAATCACTCCAGGTTAATATTGATCACATCACGCATCATTTGTTCTGGTTTTACTCTTGTCTTCAGTACTTTGATGACAATTTTAATCTGTCGTTTTGTCTTGTCGAAGATCTTATTCTTGTCTAAGTTGGATTCTGTAGTCCGTGACTGCACTGGAAATGTTGAAGTAGGTACTTTTTCTGACACTTCCAATTCAGGGCGACAGATTGCTGATGGTGAAGTGAGAATCATCTTAGAAGAAATCATTGAGGCTACGACTATAAATACTGTATTTTCTAAGCTCTGAAGCTCAACATTTGCAATAATATCTTGTTTAATTGTTTGTTAAAAAAAAGAATAAATCATTGAGAAGACTTGTACGAATGAAATTGTAATGTAGTTGAACACTCGGCTTCGTCAAAACGATTGTCTGAAAAAATGCTAGGTGTTCACATAACTTGCACCCTTTAAACGATTTTTCTTCACAAAATATTCAATAAAATGTTTCTCTAAAATGTGAAGTTTACATTTTACATCATTTAAACATGATTGAAATCCGTATCGTTTACAATATACACTATATATATATATATATATACATATTACAATTATTGCAGTGTACAACCTCTACATTGACTACATCTAGTATTGACCTGTTTGGTACACATTAAAGTAGATTTTTTCGAACCTGTTATAACAGGCAACACAGCGCCTCTGTCATTCCGTTGTCTCGAAATTCTATCAGCCTTTTCAAGAACATGGATAAGTGATAGCGTTAGGACACTAATAATTTCATAAATATTCAAGTACACTCGTATCTTGTGATGTCTGAGAAGTCCCTGGTAAATTCTGTTGGGAAGTTCGAAATGTAATCTAATCCTATGAAACCTGTCTTCCATATCGTTGAATGAATTATAGGAAACATGGAGGTGTGCCATAACCTTGAACGTTTATTTGCTAACAAAACTTGACAGCAAACGACGATGGATTGTTTAGACCTGATGATAATTCTAGTCTATAGTAAGCACATAATGAGTTATGATGGTTTATCCAAAACTCCCAATAATTTTCCGACAACTAAAGTACTTGAGCACCGCGAAGAGCTTGGAGACTTAAGAAAGTGATTTAGCTTTGTCGCTTTGAGGTTATAGAACAAGATTCTTCTCGAATACTACTTTTGGTGTACATTTGCTTCAAAATCCACATTCAAGGAATATGCAAAGAATGCCCAAATTCCTAAATTTTTTGACATCATAAAGTATACGAATATATACATATATATTAGAAAAGAATGCCTTTTTTGAAGAAAAAAGTGGAATTCTACGATTTTTACTTTGGTCATCAAATTTCAGAAAATATGCAAATGCAGTGTATGGCAATGCTGTGTTAGGACTTTTATAAATTCCAATTTTATGACATGTTATGCAGACAGAAATCATTGGAATTAAATCCATCAATTAAGTGTGTTTGTTCTTAATTCAATGTTATCCTCAGTGTTGGTGATATTAATGCCTCAGGGATGCGCTATGCATTCAAGCTAATACATATTAGAGATGATTGAGTGAGTATGACATTTAAACAATGACTTTCGTTGGGCAACTCACCTATCAAGTCAATGTTTTTATCCTCCCAAACATATCCACTACCAATTTTTGGAATCCGGAATGATGGAGGCCTCGGTTGCCGAGAACACGAGATCGAGCCAAAGGCAACGTGGCCAAGCACTGAAATGCACCCCTTTGGTAAAATTGCGAGGTCAAAATTTTTGCGTATTATTGAGTACCATTATTTAGCTCTATTCTTTTATTATACAATTAGAAAGTTTGTTTCTCCGCAATTAAAGTACAACTAGACGTCGTAATGATCTTATCGACATACGGGATGAGAATAACAGTGCTTGCAAACAGTTATGTCGATTGCCTAATTGTCGTTTTACTTTCCACCGCTTTTAATTTTCATTTTCAATGTTATTGTGGTTGTTAATAGCAAATAAACGAGTTGATTGACATTAACACCGAATTTCATTATGGTTCCGCCGCTTATTCTCCTCTTTTCTGAGGAATTGCTGTAGCTGCTTCGTATTATCATTCATACAATTTCGAGCGAATGGAAAACCCTACATTTTCTGTCAACAATATTTTATATGGATATCAACAGGTAAATTTGAAAATTCACATGTATTTTGTAAGGATATTTGCGTTCTAACAGTAACACTTTAAGATGAATGATAAAAAAAACCGGTGTGCTCGAAATGACGAAGCTGAATTCGTGGACCAAAATTGCCAAGAAAAGAAAGTTAGAACTTCATTCACGAAAAATCAGGTTTATTATTTATTCACATAATTAGTTAGTAATGTATTAGGTTGTTCGGAGAATAATGTTGCTTTCGTAATGTCATTTTTCTTCTACAAAAGGATAGAGGATAAAGTGGTTGGCGTTGATCAATCCCTAATAGATGCACCATGCATTCGACTTCATCGGACATCGTAGAAGTGATTGAATGATGTCTGGCCTATACTATAACTTGCAGGTGCTGCGCGATGTGTCAACTCAGTGTTTTTTATATCCTCCCATACAATTCTGGTACCAGTTTGCTGAACCGGATGGATGGAAGGTTTGGTGAGCCCAGGGCGTGGGATCGAATGAAGTGTGTATTGAAGGACACCTCTAACCACTGCTCTACACGTGCCCCTATCTTATCTCTCTCTATATCTTTTTCTTGTATATGTTTTAATTAATTTCATAATTAATTAATGCTGCCAATTATGTTTTTGACATATCTAAAACGTTAGAATTTCAGGTGTCAAAGGAAAAATTTCGACAAGTCTATTTCTACGATTTCAGACTGGGACATAGAGTAGCACAATTAACGCATGGGGTCAAGGAGCTGTTAACAAACGCACAGTGCAACGTTGGTTTCAAACTTTCACCGTGGAGAATCCCACTTCGAAGATGAGGAAGGGCACGTTAGACTGATAAACGTAACGATAATAACGGACACGTGTAGCGCAGTGGTTAGAGGCGCCCTGCAATGCACAATGCATTCGATACCGCGCGGCGGGCTCACCAAGATTACTATCTCTTCGGAGTCGGTAAATTGGTACCAGAATTGTATGGGAGGATAAAAATACTGCCTTGACACATCGGCTGGCCCCCGCAAGGCATTGTATAGGCCACATATGCATTCAATCACCTCTATGATGTCTAATGAAGTCGAATGCATGGCGCATCCCAAGGATTGATCAACGTCAACCACTTCATCCTTTATCCTTTAACATTAATAACAGTATTATGTTTCTTGCTAAGCACATTTCTACCATATATCGTTCGATACTGTGGAGAGGAATTTGCTTTTTTTTCTTTTTATAGGATTCAGAATAATTAAATTTATTCAAAAGTAGATTGTTGATTGTTTGTTATGGTTTTGGTAAATTCATTTGTTGATGACTGTTTGTATGTGTGGGCGAAAACCATTAGTGACAAGGAAAACACAAGCTGTTTGAATTGCAATAAATTGTTGTTGGCGCTCGTGTACAAGAAACACGTGACGACTTCTAAACGGGTGTATTCTTTTAGCATTTATCTGCGGCATTCTTAAGTGATTTTCCCTCTTTATTGTGATTATTTTCGAAAGCTTTCCTTCTTTTTTGTTCTAGCAACATGTTGAAAAAGGTTATAATTGCGCGTTTTAACAATGTTAATTAACAATCTTCTTAGCCTCATCCTTGTTACAGTATTTTTGAGTGCCTCCTATTCCAATATTGTTGTCCATGGCAGACAAGAAGTTGTATCATGTTAACCAATTCTCTGTTAGTCAGTCGTCCAAACTTCAACTGATTAGGTTTCATTTCTATTTTGACGTTTTAAATCATCTAACATTTTCTTTTCTATTGAATCTGCTGTGTGTTAGTTACGCACTTAGATATCTAAGTATACCGTCCTCCCTTATTCCTAGATCTGCTGAACACATGGCTTTAGAAACTGCTTTATTCTACCTTTATTAATACCGTTTGTCGTGTATCAAAGTATGCAACCTTACGTCTAGCATTTCCGCTTCACTTATGCTGTATAAAAGTCCGAAGAGCTATGCTCGTAGAAATATCAATTTCCTTGGCGGAGTCTTGCAAACGATCCAATGGTAGCTGTCGCCAAAAATAGCGAAAATAAATTGTCTTATTTTCATCACCTCAAAAGAACTTATAATAAGGCAACTTTGGGTGGGATGAGCCAAACAAGGTCACTAAATCTCAGCATCATTCTAGCCATCTAGGGTCTGGTGATAGTATAAAGGCGTATTGTACATACGTCGCTACAACGCATACACACTTGCGTCTGAATCTTTGACTAACGATGTGATATTAGCTAAGAAGGTTAAGAACGGTATCACTAGATAGGCCGAGATTGGAATACCTCAGTGATTTATGATGCCGAAGAAAAAGGTTTCTCGAAACCTCAAGCAGTTGAAGAGACTCTTTAAATCAACGTCTCCATGTCAGTGCTAATAAAGCCGATAATTTAAAAGCACAAGTCCGTCGGCAGAAGCACTCCGGTAGATACCCAAACGCGGAGATGCGCGAGCAACATGCCGATCTTGCAAAGTTCTTCAGAGAAGGGATAAAAGGAAGGACGAGAGAAGAGCATCATTACTGCGTTAAGATGCAAAAGTCAGAGAAACATAACGAAATCCCGCCCAGTTATAACCGATGGAAATTGCGCTTAAGAAATTTACATATAAACATAGAACGTTAGTATAAATTGTCTTTTTCAAGTCTGTCATATTCGGAACTCTTCAGCTCTGATTATCGAAATCTTATCCGCAGCTATCGAACAGCCGTGACTTTGAGCATGTATGTGTTTGGACAGCATAGTATTTAAGCAGTTCAGCTTGCTATTTAGCAGTTCTCTTCCTTGCTGGGAAGATAGATGTGAATATAGCCCGTTCCTTAGATTTATTACGTTCCGAATTCTTATAATTTTGTCGGCGAGTGTAGCGCAGCGATTAGATGTGTCCTGAAATTCACACTGGATCGATCGATGGTTCGATTCAGCGCATCGTGCTCACCAATCCTTCCGTATCTCCGAGATCGGAAAATTGATAATGAGAGGGTAAAGGCATCGACTTGATACATAGGAAGACACCGCAGATCAGTGTATGGAGCAAATATGCATTCAATTACCTCTACGATGCTTGATGAAGTCGATTGTATGGCGCATTCTTCAGGGATTGATCGAGGCATACCACTTTATCTTCGCTTTATTAACTTATTATTGCAAGAAATTTTTTTATCAGGAATTATCGCGAGTACTATTGATCAGGAACTGTTCAATAGAAAACAATTCATAGTGGTTTTACATGATTTTGAAATGAATTCATCTGATATTATGATGCTACCGCTTGTAAGTTGCCGTTTAACCCAGCGGCTAGACTGACTTGGTGTGTTACATTATCATAAATCTTCAGCCTCTTATAATTATCGTATTTTTGGCGTCGACATCACTAATAATTCTTCTTACAATTTCCACTAAATTTTGGATTAAAAAGTTTTTGTTAAACCTACCTAGTTAAGAAAAATGTAGTGTAAAGTATTTCCTGTTTACAAGCATCACTTTCTTTATCTGGAATGTGCTTCAAGCTTTCCTTTAGTGTGACGAAAGTTCTATTCCTCACTAGCTATGCTTGGAATCGATTTCGTCGATTTTATCCCTCATCTGAATCATCGTGGATAAGATTTGATGATGGAGTTCGTTGATCCGTTTTCATGTGAGGTTATCAATCTCGTTCTTTATGGGCGTCAGTTAGACACTCTTTGGCAAAACGACACCGTCCACTCTTTCTGGAGTCTCAGTAAGGGAGCTGCTTGAAAAAGACGTGCAGTTCTTATTTTTAGACGGAATTTCTCATTTCATGAATGGTTACATAATAAACAGACGAATGCACAAAAAACGTACATGGCTAAGTTTCATGATTAGATCTTCTCTGTAAAAATGAGGTAGAAACCACTTTTTATAACTCGGTCACTGAAGCCGTGCCCATGGTTTCTTAGATTGTCTGTATTCAAAATGGTAAACATTCTTGCACTTCTAGGATCTACACTTTATGCCCTTTTTCAAGAATAGGTTCAAGGTAAGTATTTGTGTTCTCTTACCTGCAGCAGTTCTTCTGTTATGTTTTCAAAGCCAAAATCAATCTTTTTCTTGACTTGATGAATCTATGGTTTCTGTTCATAATCATTAATATCACTCTGGGGTTTCCACACGACACGCGTTTCATTCAAAAGTTTAATAATTACCACTAATTAACAACACAATAAGAAAATACAACAATGCTTGAAGTGTAGCTTTTAAAACAAGTTTTTGAAATGGAGAACATATATACAATTGAAGTTATATGAGAGCTTGCAAAGTATTTTGAAGAAGGTTCAGGAAGCATTTAGTAAAATGAAAGAACAATATATAGAATTTAATGACTAACTATGGCAAGGCATACTGATTTTCATGCCACTTCAGGTGTTATCTTTTACTACTGCTTGAGAGGACGATTCCTATGGCAAAAAGCGTCTATCATGTGTAAGGAGTACTGGGAATGGGAGCAATGGTTGAAGCATAAAAATCCGACACTACCAAAACGATGGACGTTGTTTAGTGAAAAAGCATTTAAACTTATGAAAAGGTAAGTTTGACTAAAAATGTCGACTTCCGGACTTCTATTTTTCTTTACTTTTTATCCAACTCTTGCGAACGAGTAGCATGAGCTACATAGTAATCGTGAAATATTACTAAGATCTAATTTAAGCGGCTAAAATCTGAGATAGTTGTAATTGCTCGTGCATTTAGTTTCCTGAGGACAAGTTCGGCACTTCCATGCTGCAACACATTCAAGAGTAAGCCTATTGTCTCATATTGCCGTTACACATAAAGAGTATGTTGCTGGTTTAGTGAGATCTCTTTCTTTTCCCGTTATAACATTATTAGGAATTTCTCAAGGTTTACAACTTAACGACTATGCTTCACAGGAAAATAGCTATTATTCTCAATAATTTATAACAGCTTGGTTTTTGGATGGAAATCTCAAACTCGTTTTCAATTTGGGCGATCATCTGTCGGAAGAAACTCTGTTGTACATCACAGTTTGACAATCAGGAGCGCTTTCATCCCGGTCGACAAGTAAATCATTGAGGACAAAACAAAAATGTTACATTTCTAGTGCTTAAAACTTGTATAGGAGTCTATTTTTATTATTCAGTAATTGAGCAGAAAAATTACTTGTTTAAATAATTTTCGAAGTCTTAAGATAGTCGTGGAAGAAGAGCATATTTCTTTTAGAACGTTGACGGCACGAGGAAAAGACCGTTGGTCGGCTAAAGATATGAGGAAATTCATTTCAAAGGAGAAGCTTTTGAAGCCAGTCAAGGTAGAAGAATCTGCATGAAGACATTATTATTTCAATGGTTTAATTTTCACATTTCATAAACAGTTCTTAAATGCAATTTTTGATCACCCAACATTCATCGTGTTCTTTGTTTACTTCCTTTTTTTTCGTTAAGATTTCTGTAGCATTTCGTGCTATTACTATCACTTTCCTCCAACATTTCTTGTCTTGTGATGCTTATATGTACATAATTTGATTTTTTTTCGTAGACTTCTGAAGTTTTGACGAGCAATTTTTTTAAATCTTCCATCATAGCCTTTTCTATGTGAATAGATGAATTTTATTCAAATAAATCTCGTAATTACTCGTGTCAATGGTGGCAAATGATGTAACGACTTTCATACTCAATCACAAGGTCACAATCTTTCTTTTTATCTATGCAGCTAACAAAAATTTGCACATAGTCACTAATTCCATTAATCTCTAACTCAAGACAGCTATGCTTCAGTTTAACATGCAAGTTTTATCAAATCACTCTGCTTTCAAATTATTCTAGTTCATTTTAGAATGAAGCGGACGATGTGTTCGCATATAGACCGAGTGAGATCGTTAAGGTGAGCTCTTAAATGCAGATGGCGACATAATCTTAGAAAGTCAGCAAGCATTACGGTATACTATCGATTTTTATCTCTACCGTTCTTGACTAAGCAACTACAATCACTTTAGCAAAAAAAATACACCCTTACCTCATGAGGGGTTAAGGATATAAGTGCAATACATCCATTTTCTAGTTCTTTGATTCAGTTTTACTTCCCTTGTTCAATATTTACCAATTTACAGAATCAAGGTCAAAGAAAAGATAATGGGAAAAAGAAGAGAACACTGAACATTGGATCAGCGCCACATTGTCAGCAATAGCGGAAATTAGCGAGCAAGTGGTGTCAGCTGTGACGACTAATTCCGTCATATCGCTTGTATGTTTTTGCATGAAACCAACCAGAAATGTAATTAATAAAGTAATTTGAAACTGTGAGAAGTTATTCACTACAATCTTTGGCTTCATTATACTACAATAATATAAAGTATTGAAAAACAGCATATCGATAGAATGTTCCATCGATATAAAGTGTATTAATATTGAAACAAAACTCCTCAGGCTCTAAGTCTACGTGAATAGAAGCGTCTTCGACGGGGATAAATAGTAAATTATTAGTTTATGTTTGTTTGTTGCTTTAGCGCAGTTGTTTCAATCAAATAAATTGTTCAATTATAGACTAAACAGTAGATGTAAAGCTTGCTTCGTTGGGTATCGTGCTATGATTTCGAACTCGTTTGAGGTAAATTCATGATTTAAAAAGTATTCACTCCAAGTTTTTGGAAGAACGTTTTCTCTTTCAAATTTTAGCATTATTATACATCATTATCTATATGATTAAATTTTTAAAAATATTTTTGTTACATTTCTCCTCGTTATTTCACAGATGAGCTTCCACAAAACTGCAAGCCAGAGCTGAGTTATAAGAGGCGATACTGATCTCTTGGTGCCTGTAAAAATCAGATTTCACCCATTCTGTAAAAAAGGTGATATATACAAAACACTATGAAAAGAGTATAACATATGTAGTGTTTTCTCAACTGAGTTTCTCAAATATTTGTTAGCAATAACATTACTCATCTGCCGAAAGTTCGAAGACCACATACTCGTTAGCGAGGAAAATCCGCAAAAACTTATGCTCATTGCTTGTGAGCTTACTTCCGAAACACACCAAATGAACGTAATGCCTGCTTGGACGAATATCATGGTAGTATTCTTTATTAGAATTTTGTTCTATCATTCCTATAAGTTTCAGCCTGTGTCACACCTTACATCATTATCAATGAGGAAGACTGAGTCAACTAATATGCATTTCTAAGAGCATCATCCTTATTGTTACTAGCCAAAAATTTGTGCAAGAAGCTTGATATCACTTAAAGTTATAAAGCTTAGGTAAGAAAGTTATAATTCCACAATTTCCAAGACCGACTGTCTTTTAACCTCGGCATTGTTTAATACTTCTTGATTCTTCTTCTTTGAACGAGCGCGAGGTTGTTAAGTTTATTATGAGGCTGACGTTTCGGCCGTGTCGCCTTCTTCAGAGCCTGGAAAGGTCGACTGACAGCGATCTACCAAGCCAAACACGTCAATAACTCAAACAGAGAAACTCAAAAACCAAGTCCTAACCGCGTGAATAACATCGAATACTCACCACTTCTCTGCCTTCGACCAACCGCTAGGTTGTGTCTGCGGAAGAGGAATGAGGTATACTTCCTTCTAGAGTGCCCCTTTATCAGACTAGAAGATCAATCTGATATATTGTGCGAAATCACGTGTGATTAGGAGGCACTCTTCCTTGCGGTTCATATTTGGGTTTTTGAAGTTAATCCAAAATTCCTCAAGAACCCTGCGCGTCGATATGCTAGTTTCTTGCGCAAGAATATTAACCTTAACATCAAAATCCTCTCCGTTGTGTCTTTGTGTCCTATGCGTGCCTAGTGGAGTACTCGTTTTGCTTTTAAATTTTCCATCTAGGTGTTCTTCTATGCGGGCACAAAGAGGTCTTCCGTTTCGCCAATATATTCGTCTCCGCAAGTTTTGCAAGAAATCAGGTACACTGTACCTGAGATCATGCAATCACCGTCTCTGCCCTGAGGGCAAATGCAAAATAATATAATAAATAAATATAAATAAATAAAATAATGTAATACAAATACAAAATATTATACATTACATGTTTTACACATACATTACATGGACGATGCAAAATTTTTAATAACACCAGTTATTTATCTGTAAAAAGTGATCTACCAAAGTAGGAAAGTACTAGTAAGTTTTCTAAGGTGTGTGTACTTTTCATTTTAAGCTTATTTCACTTTAAAACATTCATCATGCCATCTCATTGTTTCATTGGCCTTTTATGTCAAGAAAGTGATTTGGATGTCCGATGGCAAATCTCCATTTTGCTGACGTATGACAATGTGACAATTCATTGTGACAGCTTTCTACCAGTACATCTCACATAAGAGATCCAAGAACAAAACCAAGTTCTTCAGAATTCACAAGTTATTCAGGATGTACTGAATTTTAGTGCAGATGTAGTGCACTCCATAATGATGTACTTTATGTACGAATTTCTAAATAAGAGAAGGCATTTGTACACCGATAGTGTTGGTATACAAGTATTCCTTTGGCTGAGGACTTACTGCATAGAAGGACCTATCTTATGGGCTGTATTATAATATCGCATATATGTATGTTCTCGAACAGTAAGGGTCTAAACCAGCAATAAAATTTGGTGGTAATAAGAATTAATAATTGTTTCCAAACAGAAAATCTTCTCACCCCTAATGTCTGAACAGTCTGAAGAAGAATTCTCAAAGAACTGCAATGATGCTCTTATGTATCCAAATTATTTCCAATAATTTCACTGTCGTGAAAAGAAACACAGTAAGTTAGAACATTTATCATTACTGATTTATTATTACATCATAGTGAAAAGCTGTCCTAAGGTAATGAACCTCAATGTCTAAACAAGGGAATATCTGCGTTTTCTCATTGGCCATAATCTGTAGTGTATATTCTCTTAAAAAGCAATACACTCTTGTCCCAAATTGAGCTGCTCTAAATGGAGGTTTTTATAAATTATTAGGAGAGAGAACAGTTTTCGAAGAGCTATTCCGGACATACGATTTACGTCGAATTTTCTTTTCTAGTGATTTCAAGAAGTGCGGTAAGAAAACCTCTGGGAATCTTTCAAGGGGTGTATACCGATTTTGGTACACATGGCGTTTTTGTGTTAAGGAAGCGAACCGAAAAGCTATATTCTAGGCAGCAGAATCCATTCAATTTATTCATTAAATTTCATAGAGTACTATTAAAATTAGGAATTGATAACACATTAGAAGTGATACTGTTCAGCAAAAGAAAGGTATTGGTTCGATCATACACGAGGACCATTAAGCCTATCATCCCTCCGGAGTCGGGTCGGAGAATTGGTACCAGACTTGTTCAGGACCAATTGGCTTCTTCAAATCCGCATAACTGGCGACTACTTAAGGGTTGAACAACAATTGTTTAATTTTCAATTATGAAGTAGTATAAGTATCAATATCCTTCATATTTTTACCCAGATGTCTCTTTAGTAAATTCCAGAAGATTACACTTTCCTAACCATTTAACAACATAATAACCTTACTGGTTCAATGCGGCACCAGACCAACGAAGCCCTTAAACCTTGAATTTGGTTTGTAACATTGTTGTCGAGCAGTTCGTCTGTTAACAAATCGGAAGATTCAAATCGCTGCTCTCATGAAAACAATCTCAGGTGATAAAATAACGATGGATTGTAGACGATTTATTTATAAAGGTCATAATTTACTTTTAAAATGATATAATCCTGATCAAACACAACATGGCTACTCTGAAAAAAGGAACAGTTGGAATCTACTAATTCTACCAACGAGACACTTTTCTTTTGTTCGCATAGCATTTTGACGTCTTGAAATCGACGATTTTCCTGAAAACGTTTTCAGCAGCGGTCTAGTTGTTAAAGACTTCTTAGTAGTAGTAGCTTTCGAGATTCCTGCGAAAAAATGGTAATCGGTTAGCCAGAGATCCGATGTGAAATGATTCGTATGTGAGGGTTACGTAAATCTATTAGTCGAGAATCTACAGCGTTACAGGTACCAGATTTTGTCGAGGATTTTTGTACAAAATAATTGACTGTTTCTGGTTGCCCTTTTTAAAATGTGTGGCAAATTTGATCTAATTGTCCAAAGCCATATAACATGGATCTAAAAAGCGACAATGTTGCTAATTTCAAAACAATTTCCACGTAAATTAGTTCTTTTATTAAGGCTAGCAAACGGATAAAAAGAATCGCGAAGAAATACCTTTCTAATATGTATCCACCCTACACACATAAATTGGTTGGGCATTTTAGATTCTTTCGAGTTTTTTCTTCGTTTCATTAAACCACAATATTATTTGACATCGGTCTCATCCTATGCACACTTTGGTTTTTTTATGTTTTTTTTTCATCGATATTTCCGTTTTCTTGCCAAGTACGATAGATTGTTGTGGTTTTTGTTATTATTTGAAAAATAAAGGACAATCAATCAGTGCTGATCAGTCTCGCGCTATGCATTCGACTTCATCAAGCATTGTAGAGATTAATAAATGCATATATTTGCCAATAAAATGACTTTCGGTGGCCTACCGATCTATCACGTCAGTGTGCTTATCCTCTCAACCAAGTCTGGTACCAATATACCGATTCCAGCGGAATGGAAGGTTTAGTGTGCCTGGGTACGGGATCGAACCAAGGATTGTTGGAAAGCGTATTGCAGGCCACCTCTAACTACTACGCTACACGCGCACCATTAGTATTTAAATCAGGTGTATTGCAAATGCCATTTGAACACTTTCAACTATAGCAACACTCCACGAAAGTAGTGTATTGTAACCATTCAGGATTCTTTTTGAGATCAATTGAGAATTGTAGAACTATTTTATAATTTTCTGCGTTATTCGTTTCCATCTACACATGAGACTCAACCTATCTTTATTCATTTATTCACAGATAGGTCAGTGACTCCGTCATTGATTGCCAAATAAAATCATTACAAAATTCTTTCTGTTGAAAGCCACAAGCCATATGACGTCTTACTTTCAAAGGAAAGGATCCTAGATAGTCGATCTCGCGCACGCTCCTCCTCCTTAGGTTGCAAAAGAATTCTTCATCAGTACTGTCCGATACGCTTGTTGAGTGTTCTCTACAATTTTTACACGAAGATTACCCTCTTCTGCATATCGTGAACTTTGAGTCACAACAACAGCAATCAGGATTCCGTCATGAAACCTGTTGTATGGACCACATCCAGGCCGTATTCAGTACCATAAGAGTATGTCGAGAGCATCATTTGCCTCTTGAATTCACTTTTTTCAAATATGACATTACATTAAACGCATTTCCAGCGTTGGAACGAAATGTATCACAAAAACACAGCTTTTATATCACCCTCTAACCATACATCGTGAAAGAGATCCAGAGATCGAAATAAGAAATTAGAAATCTCTAGTTAAATATAAGATTTGATCCCATCTATTGCAGCGTTTGGTCAGGAACAGCTACTTTGTAAGTAGATTCCTCGCAAAAAGTGTCTTCTGGTTGAAGGCTCCTCTCAAACGATGTTGAATAGCTCGAGGCCAATGATTGCCTTAGGCGAACTAGCTGGGAGCAAACCTACAAATAATACAGCTATGAAAACCAGACATTGCGAAAAATTACCGACTCACATATATAGTAGACATCCTCAGCTTCTGATCGAAAAGTCGCACGTCCTCTTTGGTAATGGGATGGTCTTCAGGAGGGCAGAATGATAACTCTTCACCAAGAAAAGCATCCGTAAAACGAATCCCTTCACACAGATGTGAAATGTCTTTCAATTTCTCGAAACTAAAACTTCGTGAGCTATAAAAAATACCTTTAAGAAAGTAAAAAATAGTGAAACGTAAGGATATGAAAACACCATATTCATGTCTCAAAAGAGAAGAATGAGGAGAAAGTAAATCAACCATCTTAGTCGTTGACGAGTGCGTTCTTCTCCCCAATATACCATCACTTGAAGCTCACTAGCTGTTCGCTGTTGCTACAACAAAACTACTTTAAATGGATCTAATAAGTTTCGAAACCAAAAGGGAGTACAGAAATACAGGTATGCAAAAATGCTTACTCCTGTTGACGCAGTAGAGACAAATGAGTTCATTGAAGATATGGGAGAATGGAGACGTATGGAAACCAGCTTAAAAAGGCTAAAATAACTGTAGGCGATATTAAGCGCGTCAAAATTTTTTGAAAAGTTAGATGAGCGTTACCATAAATTTTTCTTCAGGATAAAATCATAATTATAAGTTTTAAGTGAATTTTGTTTACGACCACATATCTAAATGTGTTACTACAGAGGACATTTAAATGAAAATAAAAACAAGACGTAAGCAAAATAAATAACAGTGAATATCCTTTCCTTAGAGTCACCACGATCTATCACAATTCCAGGAGCTGGACGAATATCAGCAGGAATGTGTTCCAGAGCGCCAGATTCTGTAGTGCATAAAACGACTACACGGGAAAACGCTCGTCTAAAAGTTCAAGTTTTATAATGAATCATATAAGATATAATCACATACAATGCTCTTCCAATAGCTTCTGAATCAACAACGGTTGTTAGTAACAAACCGGTTTCCTGAGTTTGTCAACGAAAATGAGAAAGTTGATTCATGACAAGACTGTAAGATATAAGTTCCATTTCGTGAAATACGTAGGTCATCTCTGGCCTTCACTGTAACAACTGCAGCTCCACCCAGTCCTCGAACCGGCATCTTAAAAGAAATAATACTTTATGTAGAAGTGTATTAAAAAAGTAGAAAGAAAAATTAAGAGTTTATTTCAGCTGAAAGTAACCATAAAAATGAAATTAACACCATTGAAGTTACACAACAAAGATTTAAGAAAAGAAAAGAAACAATGAAACATTATCTATAAATAAAAGCTTATAAGAAAAAAAAGAATACCCTATAGTTCATTTGAGGTCCACCTCCTCCCTCCACCGCAATCAGAAGATTTGTATAGAATCGAGCAATCTGAGACGGGGAAAATTCAATTCGAAGCGGAACAGTACGACGTGCATCCAGAAGTAAGATTTGGCTGTCCAAGAGCTGCAACCAATATAGTCGTTCTTCATTAGAGCATTGAATAGTGATAGGAAAGATTTTAGAAAATAACTAGTGTACAGTAAAAGGTGGTCCAGAATGACTGAGCTTCGCCCTTATTCGAAGAGAGGTATCTGTACGATTGGTAACATCAACGTTCGAAACAGCTGTATCTCCAATAGCTACGAAACCGAACGCTACTTCGAGTTGAGGTATATAAAGCACAGACCTAAATCTCAATTTTCAGAAAATAAAGCTGTCATAAAATTCTTATTGGTAAGTGAAAAAAAAACCTCCACGTCGGATTAGAAGTCAGTTGTGAAAAGCATGGAACCATAGCGTTTGTAGATAAAGAGCTAGATGATCTTGCAGAGGAATGCGGTCGAGAGCTCAACTAAAGATATATTCGTCAACTTCATTCACTCGCACGTCATTAGGTTGTATGGGGCATACGAAAGAAGTGAATAACGACCAAAAACAGCTACGAGCCGCTCTCTGGGGAACTTAGCAAACCTATTAGTTGCCTTACCGACCTTTGAAGAGTATACGTGGACTTACTTCTTCAAGCTCTGAAGTGTCTCACCACTTCTTCCCAATCATAGAATCAACCAGTATACACAGAATCAAGAATGATTATGACTAATGTATGTTGTGTGCAAACCATCCCAGCACAACAGATATAGGAATTATATCTTTGATCATAAAAAATACATAGTTGGTTTTGGCTTACATTTACTCACAAACAGCAATAGGACGCAACATATAGTACTATGCAGCTAACGGAGTGAAGTGTCATCATAGAGATATGCGTACAATTACCAAAAATGTATGAAAAACAGCTTGAATAGCTAATAAACAAGCAAACAACAGCACGGAAGTTGATGAGAGCGAACACAAAAATTTATACACAAATACTAATTGTTTACTTATTATACATAGAGTGCTTGCTAATTAGATCGTACTTGCCTAGCTTTCCCTTTATTGCTTTCGTTGCCTTATAACCCTAATCCAAGGATGGAAAATGGATTGTATACGGGGTTTGAATGCAACTTTACAATCATTCTTCTATTCATTATAAATGGCCCAGAAAGATATCAGAGAGACAGAATAAGATGCAAGAGAGCTTTAAGGTGAACATTGGGATGGCTGACAATAATGATTGTGGCTTAAGCCACCCAGTTGTAGTTGCAACTTCAAAAGATTTGTACGTTTGTATTTTATAGAATAACACACGCAAACGTCGCGATGCTCGAAAAGGATCACCACCAGGAACGAATATTGTAAGAGAAAGAGGAACTATTAAAATCATAAAAGCAAAAAAACCGCCTCACAACGCACCTCTCCCTCGCATGTAACCTTCCCTTGATTACAAGCAGCACCATGATCCATTTTCTAAAATGTATACATTAGGAAATAAAAAAAGAAAATCAAAAAGAAACCGAGAAGGAAATAATATTCAAATGAATGTTGGCGGTACCATTCGCTTCGGAGTAGAGTCTTCACCATGTAAAGCATTTTGAGAGGTGAATTTTTAGCCAGATATATTTCCAGTTCGTCTTGATCTAATCTCTTTTTTAACCCACCTAAGACAACGTGTACAACGTCTAAATTTTTGTGTCAAGCCCATGGAACAACGTATAATTTCTCATCTCTCACGCAACGAATAATATGTGACTCATGATTTTCACTGTAGTTTCGCAATAGCCCGCCCCTTATTTGTGTATTCGGCTCTACAATTTGGCTTATCTATTTAGTTTTCCATGTTTCTATTGAAATACGTTGCTGTCGCCTTTGGCGGTCGATTTTGCAACACATGTAGTATATTTCTCCAATTTTATACAACATTTACAACTATCCACTTTAAAGAAAAGTATTTATCGCCTAGGAACCCTATAATAAACGAGGCTTGGCTCGATCTCGCGCTCCAAACAAACCGAACTCTCCATCCTTTGAATCAGGAAAGTGGTTCCAAAAAGAACATTACCTGGAAACATCGGTAGGCCACGCAAGATCGTATAGGGCAAATATTTTACCTGTTCGAGGCTCAGCGTAATAGATTGTAAATCCCAAAGTTATTGACCAACGCCAAAAACTCTACCCTCTTATAAATTCAGTACTACAACTATGATTCTTAAAAGAGATTTCAAATGAAAAACAACCAATTGCTGGTAATAACTGGATGTTCCACGGATTTCCACTCACTGAGGTTTTTCCTCACTGATGGATCTCGAGCCGGTTAGTCGTGAGGCTACGTGGCGCGTCCCCAGGTGGCGGATAGGGGGTCAAACGCGAACCAAAAGCGACCTTGTGCTTCCCAGAGCAGCAGGTGGATCAAAGGGATGAACACTCTTTTTCTGCTGCGCAGATCTGGCAGTGCAAATTGTATTCTACAAGTCAATTCGGCCAAAAGCCTGCAAGCAAGTGACTAGGAAGTACATGGGAGGCGGTTAGGAGTCCTGTCCACTCAACTCCAATGAACTCTGGGAAAGACTGGCAAGCTACTCATTAGTATATTCAGCCCCCATGGTTAGAGCCCGGCAAGCTACCCCATGGGTACAAAAGATGCCAAACAGGGTAAAATAAATGAGAGTCATTCCCCTGACCACGAAAGAGCCCCCGATAAGGCAGCGTTGGGTAGGACGAGTACGGAGAGGCTGCTACAATCTCAGGGCTATCTGGGCTACCTAAATGTGATAGGACTAAGGTGACGATCTGTACCTACAACGCAAGATCGCTTGCATCTGAGTCCGCTGTTGAGGACTTGCTGATGCAGGCCAGAAAGATCAGATACGACGACATCGGACTGGCTGAGACGAGGAGACATCATTCCTTTAACGCCGTTTATGATTCTGGAAAAGAACTCTTCCTTGGAACATGCGACAATAGAGGAGTTGGAGGCGTTGGTGTCCTCGTCAACACGAGTTTGGCCATGAACATCGAATCGTTTAAACAACTAACAACCCGAATCGGACGGTTAAGGTTGAAGAGATGTGGGCCTATGCCGGCTCTAATTATCTACGCCGTCTACGCAGCTACCTCAAGCTACGACGAAGATGAGGTCGAAGCGTTTTATATGGACTTGGAGAAGTTCTACAGAGAAGATCATACCTCCTTCAAAGTCATAATTGGCGACTTCAACGCTAAGATTGGACCGAACAGGGAGAGAGGCTATCCGAGTTTATCATGACGACCAAGACAATCCATGGTAACTCACAGTTCCAAAAGCCCCTCTCTCAACGCTCGACTTTGAATCCCCCAATGGAGAGTACCATAGTGAAATAGACCACATCATAGTAAACCGAAGATTTTGCATAACCGATTTGGGTGTGCAAATGCACTGGCTCGTCTCTTCACAGGCTACCTGTCAGAATGCAAGGTTCCAAACAATGGAAGACCAGCAAAACCGTGTTGTTGTACAAAAAGGGAGACCTCCACGACATTGGCAACTATCGCCCAATCTGCCTGCTGTCCGTCGTAAATAAACTCTTTACTAGAGTCATTCTCAACAGGATGGACAGAACATTGGACGAGGTACAGCCATGCGAGGAAGCAGGGTTCCGAAAAGGATTCAGTACGATAGACCACATACACACAATAACGAGGCTCATCGAACTATCACGAGAGTATAAAAGACCGCTCTGTCTCACTTTCATCGACTTGAGGAAAGCCTTTGACTCCGTTGAGACAGAAGCGGTTGTAGAAGCTCTGGGAAACCAGGGCGTCGCTACCCAAACACCACTCCTTCGTGAGCTATAGAAGAATTTCACGAATAGAATACCGTATCGCCATTTTACAACGCAATTAAAATGAACGTAAAGAGGGGTGTTCGACAAGGCGACACAATGTCGCCAAAACTTTTCACATCGAGCCTCGAAGACGTTATGCGAAAATTGGAATGGGACAATGAAAGAGTAAAAAATGATGGTCGGCAACTACACCATCTTCGCTTTGCTGATGATATCGTCCTTATAACATCAAACATCAGTCAGGCGGAACGAATGCTTGCCGACATTGACCGAGTATGTGGAAGTATTGGTCTTCGACTATACATGACGAAAACGGTATTCATGAAAACGGATCGGTCTCAAAGGCCCCATTTAAGCTCAACGGAACAAATATCTCCGAATGCAACAGTTATGTGTACCTAGAAGAACTCGAGAACTCAAATGATGAATGACGTAGCTCCATAGCTGAGCAGGAGGAAGAGAGCAGCTTAGGGAGCTTTTAAGAGCATCGAGGATGTAGTGAAGAGGATGAAGAACACTCGACTCCGTGCCCACATTTTTGAATCAACGATGCTTCCTGCATTAACATACGCATCAGAGACCTGATCGCTACGTAGGCAGGATGAAAGAACACTCAGCGAAAGGGCGATGCTAGGAGTGTCGCGTGTCACGCAAGTGAGAGAGGGAATACGAAGCTCGGACCTACGTCAACGATCGAAAATTAGAGACGCCGTCCTTTACGCCAAAATGTCAAAAATAAGGTGGGCCGGGCACGTGATGCGACGAAATGGCAACCGATGGACAAGAGCCGCCACGGATTGGATTCCTCGGGATGTCAAGCGCACAACAGGAAGACCACCGATCCGATTCTTCAGAGTTCTTTACAAACACGCTGAACGAATGGTATGATGCTCAACGTGTCCCTAGAGCGAGCAGAACCCTTTGGACCACTCTTGCACGCGACAGGGACAGATGGAGGAATTACTGGCGCCCGCTTGATTCAATCGAAGATCAACGGGAATACAGGTGATACAGTTGAACTGGATGTTAAATTGTATGTTCAAATAAACGCTTGTGTTATGTCGGCCGAAGAGAACTGAACTTTTTCGAATTGTTCAACGAGTGTAAAAAATACAATTCATAAGCCACAGAAACATCCAGTGTTTCTCATATGCGAAGAAAGTAAAGAGAGGTACATAGAAGGACAAAGATGACTTCAGTGGTGGAGCAATATGATGCATCACGACACTTGGATTATCGAGAACAGATTTTGCAATGGACTGCAGCTTCTGGGAGAATGAACAGAACTTTAAGAATTTTTGGAGTACTTCTAATATCTCGTTGTGAAAGTAAAGTGGTTTGGGCAGGCGACGAATCAGAATCGAGGGTACCAACATCTTTTGAAGAGATGAACATATTTATTAGACTGTGCCTTCACATAACAACTGTTAACACTATTAAGAGGAATTCCAAACTTCGCTTATGTATTCCATCCTCTTGAATCCCAAATCCCATCAAGAGATAAATTTGAAAATCTGTCTTACTTAGCTTACAATGAAAGTAGAACTGGAGACTTTTAAAATGTCTTCTAAACAATATGCGAATTGCTAACTTTGCTTCAGTAGAGAAAATTTCCTGTTTGAAAACCTCTCTAGGACGCTGGAAAGATTGCACAAGCTCAAAGAGTTTTCAAATTGGTGAGTAGAAGCTCCTTAGGTAAAGGATTAACTATTCGGTTTTGATTAGACCATGAAGGAAGTGGCATGTGGTCGATTCCATCAACCATCATAGGAATGATTGAATGCGTATTTGGCCTATACACTAGCCAAAGGTGGCCCAATGATGTTTCAAGTTAGTGCTTTTATCCTTCCAAACAAGTTTTAACCAACTCGTCATCCACGGAGAGATGAAGGCATGGTGACCTTAGATGAAGGGATCGAACCTTTGTTCGATACAGTGCATATTGCAAATTCACCTCTAATCACTGCTCTACACCAGCCCCTCCTGAGGTTATATATATGTATATATATTATAAATATATAAATGTTATATGTATATATGTTTGTATATATGTTTGTTTGTATGTATATATACATATATACAAACTCCACAAGTATATATATAAATGGTATACCAAAAGGTTCAAAAGTTGATGGCAAAACGTTTAGGTTATACGAGTTGTTACGATAGAGTCGAGTATCTCTAATGTCTTCAATGATAAAACATATGGAATCATAATAATAAGCTGGTACTCTTAGTTTCCTTCTTCTTAGAACAGTTCCGTCGCGAAAAGAACTAACCCGTTTGCAAAAAAATTTTACAAACTTTAATTTGTACAAAATAAGCTTCTCAGGCGACGCGTGATATAACGTCTGCATCGGGAAGCTGTATAGATTAAATATATTTAGAAGAGCAATAAAAAAGTAGTGGGTGGGCGAGCAAAATAAAGAGCTGAAAGGAAAATGAATCATGCTAAATAGAACGATAGCAAAATAAAGTCAAAGAACAACCGTCAATGTGGCAGAAACCTTTGAAACCATTTCATTGTCAGGAACAATTGTCTTATTCATATCTGTAGTTTTATCCTGAACAGAATATGTTAGCCTTGAAAATAAATCAGGAAGACAGCCTTTACAGAAACACTTGAAACTTAACCTACCAAAGCATTTTCTGCCACAGCGAATCCAGCCTAAACTACAAATATATTGCGCAATGTTATTGCGGCAACTATAAAAGACAGCTCCTACCATGATTCCACCACTGCTACATGATTTAGTGGAAGAGAGATTACGCGAGGTACACGGCAATGATGGTTTACTTAAATAGAGCAGTGTGAATGCACCTTTTTTTACTAATTAAGATATATGCACTGACATATATGAAACCGGAGGCGCAAAAAGGTGATTATGAGCTTTTCGTGCCTTCACTCGACTTTTTCTATGCTCTTCCAACACCTTCATTAACGATTCTGTGGAAGCACCAGAGGGTTGTTTCTGAAAAATTTTTCGTTTTAATTCTGGAAAGGTGTCCGACTAATAAGAAACATTTTCATAAACGGGTTAAAAGATTCGACATTAGAGATAATTCCACCGTTCTTCCAAGAACTCAAACACCGCGATCTCTTTTTAACGAATAAATAACTGAGAAAAACTATGCTGTTTTTCATGCCAGGGTTATCAATGTTTCGCAAGAATTTACTAACCTAACTTATGTGTAATAGTCACTTTTAAATATACTTCTTGCTTAAGTTAAGACAATAAATACTCGTTTCAGAATTTTTGATTATCGAAGATACACTCTTCGTTAGGATCAAAGGTATTCCTTTAAAACCTCTTGAATTGTCCTTATACTTAAATGAAGCGATCCCGTGGTTTCCGCAACAGAGTGCTCATCAAGTGTAGATGAAGCTAAAAAGAAAAAACAACTCTATACACATAAAAGGAACCCGAACTAAAGCCAATTTTTCCATGTAAATTACCTTCAGGCAGGATCAGAGATATACCATGGAATTCTTTAGCAAGATCATGATGTCGAGATGTAGCTTTGGCTATTAAGGCTAAAAAACATATATGTATATATACACATATATGTATATATATGCATATATATATGTATATACACATGTATGTACGTGTGCATACGTATATATATATATATATATATATATATATATATATGTAAAAGAGTGAATATGCAGTGGATGGCTATAGAATTAATATGAAAATGCAGTAACACACAAATAGGAGTGCTCGTTTGTACGACTCCTGAAGATGAAAGAGAAGGGTTTGTCGGTTCGTTGGTAACATACGATGAATCCAGAATCCGCTTGGGAGTACTCCAACTATGACTCAAATTAAGCTGAAATTTGAACGCCTCAGGAAGCTTAAAACATACAGTAACAGTTCCAAGA
Organism: Mesoplodon mirus; assembly: GCF_964341445.2. NCBI lineage: Eukaryota > Metazoa > Chordata > Mammalia > Artiodactyla > Ziphiidae > Mesoplodon > Mesoplodon mirus. The sequence continues at coordinate 75,712 of NW_028294672.1, forward strand.
AAGTTCTTAATCACTTTTTGCATGTCTAATAGCATGTGATCGTAGTCTTTATTGGTAACATCACTCGTTATGTTTTCCTTGTTTACGATGTTCTGACAAAACATTTTAGTACTAACGGAAACCTGGAACAAGATATTCAATCGTTTAATAATGATAGAACGAAATACTTGTGATTATACCAACCGCGCCGTTGTTGCTTTCTGAAGGTGCTTCATTAGCAGCATTCAAGCATGTTCCGTCAGATTTCAGGCAACAATCACCATTATCCTGCAGTAATATAGTTGATGAAACGAATAACTGAGAAAGTTTTAAAAGACATACCGGCACTGGAAGGCCTTGGGAAAATCTAGCCTTATTTGTTTTTTCGCACGAAGAATGATTAATAATGCTTGGCTCCCAACTATTCTCCTTCTCGAAATTGCTCTGATTGAACCTTCAATACAGAGAAATAAAATGGTAAATAGATATAGACTTGTTGGAACAGTTTGCAAACCTTGGATCGTTTAAAATGAAGCGGCCATGATCACGAAGAAATGATTCCTGCTCTCTTTGAATGATGTCAATTGGTTTTTCTAAAGTGAGACTTATCAGTTCTTTATATTGGATGACTAATAACACAAAACTAACGGTCTGAAATAAATTCGCTGCTTTTGACAGAAAACGCCCGAAAGGATGAACAATCATCGTTATTGAAGGTATTGCTATTCGACGGATGTCGACTTATTGATGACAGAATGGTTAATTGTAAAAGTATAGGAACCTATTTCATCTGCGTAAAGACATGAGTGTGGTTGAAAATAAAAAGTGGAGCTTAAGATTAGAAGTCTCATATACCAAAACAACAAATACTGATTAAGATTAAGAACTAAAGCGCAAACCACTATTTGGCATGTCTCCAATCTTCGATTCCTCCGGAATTGTGGAAAGGAAAGAATGAATCCTGTTAAATAGGTTATACATTCGAAGTTGTTTTAGCTAAAAACAATCTGTTGCGCAAAACACATACCTTTCGTCAACGGATTGTTGAACATTGTCATATTCATGCAATTCCTTTTCATCAACTAAATTAAAAAAAAAGTATTACACAATGACATCACGACATGGTAGATTGCAGAGGAAATTCTACTAGTACCTCGTTAATTAGTATACAACAATTCTAGTGCAAACTCACGGTTTGATTCACGATCTGAAAGCGGGGCATCGTCGAAACTCTGATCATCGAATCTGTCTTCCACTATCTCTTCATCATCCGCAATGCTAGACATTTTGGAAGTGTCTGAAGGTATTAAAGAGAACAACAAATAAAAAAATATATTTGGAATGCATACTGACTCTAGCAACGGTCATCCAGATTAAACGTTAAAAATCCACTAACATTAACGGAACAGTAAAACTCAAACACAATAGAGAAACCATTAAGAAAATCGATATATTATTTCTGAGTAATCGATATGGAAATTTCAAAATGATAAATATGAATTTTTGAATTCCAAAAAACCTACGAGGAGCACCAAGTTGAGCGCGAGTATATTTACGAGGTAGAGAACTCATTTGAGACCACTGAGATGACGGTTTACTTTTATATCAGCGAAATCAAGAAAACAACACGTACATATCTTTTACACATCTATTCGTGAAATGAAAAACATGATAACCAGCTAGAAATGGATAGAAATCAACACGTCACTATAAAATCCCTATGACCGCCAGCAGGCAGTTTCCACCGCTTCTTAATTGTTGATTTGTGCTTAGGAAAGCATTCATTATGATTATGAATGTCAATAATAGTGTCTCCTACAGTTTATTTATTCGATATTGCGCGACGATTTAAAAAAAATATTGTAGATCTCGTCGAACTGTGCGAGAGAACTATAAAATGTTAAGAGTTCCGGCTTATTGCAACTGTCAAGCACTATATTCTATTGGAAAATGAAAATAAATAAGTTGCGAACTTCAATGTTATTCCACTATTTGAAAAATTAAGTATATTATGCAATTTGTTCAGTAATCATTATTAACACTTCCGTAACGAAACTGTATTTTCGATAACAGACTATAATTTCTTCATTAATATAGTAAGGGAATTGGGAAATCTACATACCAATAAAAACAACTTTACTCTACCATTCCAAGTGTAATGTAAATCTATTACAAATGAAGCAAAACATTCCATTAAAATGAAACCAAATCTAAATTTTTTCAAACTTTTCAAATAAGCGCGGTAGCCGCAAATACAAACGGAGCTACGAAAAATACGTCTATGCATTCTAGGGCGAAATATTGTGTTGTTGAATTGAACAGCTTTTGTATTGGAGATAAAGGCTTTCTCTCTGAAATGTGAAAAGAATATCATTGCCTTTAGAAAATAAGAATTTTAATTTGATGGGATATCTGTAGGCAAAAATCTATAGATTTCAATGGTTTTATTCCAAGTATTAAGGTTCAATACGAACCGACAATATATTAATTTAAAGTTAAAAGCGTTCATTATTTTCTCATTGAATGCACTGGATCAAATAAATCTCGAATGTAATGTGTTGAAAGTTAAAAGCAACCATTCAATCATCGTATGACTCCACATGACGACAGTATGACGCAGTGGTTAGAGGTGCCCTAAAATTCACGATTGATCTTTGGTTCGATTCCGGGCTTACTAAGTCGTCCATATCACTCTGGGATTGGAAAATTATTTAGACTCTTACATTTGTCAGATATCGTAAGTTTGTATAAATTGAATATATATTCAACCATCTCAATGATGTCTGCTGAAGTCGAATGCATGGCGTATCGCCTCACGGATTGATCAACGACGATCCCTTTGATCCGTTATTTTATGTTTTATGACGTCACATAAGGACTTAAGTCATTGCATATTAACGCATGCCGAAAATCTGTACAACCCTCATTCGAGTGGTTTATAGAGGTTTTTTTCTTTGCACTCCTTAAAACTACTGGGAACTGGGGTTCGCATATTATTTGAAGAAGAACGACTATAAAAATACCCAGGGAAACATGTGTTTAAAGTAAACATCAATAAAATGCTCATTTTCTGTTAATATCTTTAGTACTTTAGTGCTTCGTAAATAACACTACCGAATAGTTTTTGCGCTTGATTAATTAATCTGCAGCTGTTAATAAGTAGGCAGCTAGGCTTTGAAATGACAGCCACCTGAGTCTTCTCCATAAGCAGCACAATCACGCGTGTTGTTTTTTTCAAATAATTGTCCTCGAATGAAGATTAGATCTGTGCTTGGAAATACACCTGCAAACATCTTGTAGAAATTCACAATTGCTTAGAAGTTAGGTAAATCTTAAAGGTTTAGAACATTAGTATTATGTCGAGTATTAAGTTGACATCACTGCAGTTTACAAGTTTCCCTACAGCCTCAATTCACCGCCATCTTCGTGGAATGATTCAAATCATCTGCAATCTGTAAATGAGCTTCTTTCATCAAAAATAACATGACAATAAATATAAATATATAAATATTATATGACGAGAGAACCGGCTGATCAAGGAGATTTAGAGTAAAGACTGTTAGTAGACTGAACCGGAAAGAGGCTATTTCGATTATATCTTAGTTCTTCATTAGTAATCTGTTGCCTTTCATCATCTTTAGTAATAAAGTTTTTGTATTACCTCTAGCAAAGCAAAGGTGTTACGAAATATTGCTAAGAAATGATGAAAACTGAAGCTAGATATTAGTTCACCTAACACGGTTGGTGATTATTAAATATTAGCTATACACTATTTTTGCAGGAAAATATAACAGGTTAAAAAAACACTGGAAGTAGTCCAAAACAGGAAACAATGCTTCTGTTCAATTGTGAACATAAAGATCTGAATCCAATTCTACTTGAGAAACACAGTGGTTCTACCACTTCTTTCTATTATATGAAGTTGATGTAGAGAAAGTTGTACTCTAATATTCTTAGTTCTACAATACCCATACCATGTCCTAAAATCTCCTCTAAAATTCTGCTTTTGCATCCCGACGTCAAAAATGTGGGCTGTTTCTTAGAAAGCCACATCTTAGCTCAGAGTAAGCTTTCTTAACCGTAATAAAAACCTTTAAAATTTACACATTTTTGCGAACGAGGCACATATCGGTTGCATAAAATTCTGCATTTTTGGAAGCGATGAAGTCATTGAATGCAGTTTAAGCCTTCGTTTGTTTCTGAAATTTTTACCGAACAGGAAGCTGTCGAGATGCTTGAAAAAGTCGTAGACGATAGATAAGAGATGCGGCAACTATGGTGAGTGAGGCAGGGTTTCGTGGCCCAGCTCCTTCGACCGTAGCAGGGGAATGACAGCGACTTTTATATTTTCCAAGGTAGAACTCGCCGTTACGATTTTTTTGAAACAAATGTCGCCCTGTGCATTCCTTGGCCTAATCCTCATTGCTGTTTTAAATACTCTATTCTGCAACAACGCCAGAGTTTGATCTCGTTTTCTCCTATTTTTTTCAAGCCGAATCCACACACAAATCCGTGGACCTTCGTAGATGGTGAATACGAGGAAACCAATAAGAGATGTGCTGGGACCCGCAGAACATCTGACGTCGGATCATGGAAGAACAACTTTGCTCCTGTTTTTCGCCCTAATCTTCGTCCATAATTCAAAATACCCCACGGAGATATGTGAAAAAATTCAACTCAGTTAATCCCAGACACATAGTTGGTGGCTAACTTATTAGAACTATGCCAAAAACGACTACGTTAGTAGATAGTGAAACGCTGAAGAGATGGATTTTTGGCTTCTGAATTGTCGGAGTGATTTATATTTTTCAAATACAGGTAACCATACTCATGAATAAATCTATGAGTTTTTCTCAATGTGCATGGATTGTATTTTGCATGTCAACTGACCAGAAGGCTGAAATGAAGTGAGGTGGTAGAAATGGGACACCGTGTGAGGTAGATTCCAATAAATAAACCCGACTTGTAATAGGAGGAACTTGACAAGCTACACCTTTGTTAGGTCCTGCATTGCAATGACAAAGCTTGGCAAGCCTGCCGTGGATATCTTTTATCACAGATATTGAAAACAAAAAGCCTCATACAAAAAAATCATTGTGCTCCTGGTGCTCATGGGGTGTGGAGAACAGATTAGTCGACTGTGTCAGAGATGAGCATAAACGGTTTCAATCAATTGATAAACCACAAAACTGATTGTAAAGGTAATGCAGCAAAAAATTATAAAAGATTGAGGAAATATTTGGATTATTTAGAGTAGATTGCCCAATTTCCCAACGCGAAAAGTTCACGTTTTTTTTCACCATTTTTCTTAGTGATCTTGTTCTAATACTAACTTGTACTGATTCTGGGTGGGTACCTGTAGCGTGGTAGTTAGAGGTGCAATGGAATAAGCACTATCTGAGTGTTTGATCTGAGAGCCGATCTAATCAAGTCCTTCCTTCCTCTGGTAACGAGAAATTGGTGCCAGACTAGTCTGGGAGGATAAGGCCAGTGATTTCATACATTGCCAGGTAACCGGAACTCATTGCGTTCAATCACTTTTACAATGCCTGAAGTCGAATCCATGATGCATTGCTCAGAAAATCAACGATAGTGACCAATGCCGAATGGTTTGTCCATTGTCCTTCATTGATTTGGACTACTGAGATAATGTCGTTTCAAAATTTGACTTTTTTAACTTTCAATTGAACAGTGACGCAAAATCGTTGAAACTGGTTGCATTGAACTGCATTTGGTCAGAGAATTGCTAATGATCAATGGTTACAACGTTCGTTTCGGAATGTTTATTGATGGAGAAAAGCAGCTTGAGGATTACAAGGATCGCAGCTACCCTTATGATGACCAAGAGAAAAGACACATGAAGAAAACCCTGAAACACATTTGTGCGAAATTACGCTCGAAGAATTTTGCGGCCACTGGTCATGGATGTTATTGAGCACATGAAATCATAAGGCATAAAATCCTGGGAAAATTACTACGGCAAGAATTAGTGTGCAGAAGTCGCTATAATGTACTAAAAATTGGAATATAGGATGTTGATGAAAGATCGGTAAAGACGGTTTCTACTACATAATTATTAGCAGCGCGAATTGCAAGTGGTAGTGTAGAAGGACATGTTGGAGTTGGACATGTTTACTAATTTAAAGTGGGAATTACGGATTACTGCCACTTCAAAATCCTGGACAACTTCATTCGCACTAAACATCAATTCAGAAGCGACCAAACAGGCCTTTGACGACTTCAGACTAAAAAATCTTATCTTCTGCATGGATGGAATGTCTAAACTTGTACAGTTTAAAAAAAAATTCAGTACTTATTAAGGCTTTCACTTTGGCCGATAAAGTTAATTTTTTTAACGATGTTGTAGTGGTGTTCAATTTTCTGCTCAAAATCGGATATTTATTGCTAAAATACGAACATGATCGGCGAAGTATCCGTTATTGAGGATAGGTTGAAAGAAAGCTAACGCTAAAGTGCGAATAGTTCAGACCTTTGTGAGTAGATTTATTCTATTGGCTATCATTCTTTGACGAAAAAGTATACAGCGGAAAGAAGTGCTGGTAAGCAATATTTGTGTTAAATCTAGCTTCACATATAGGGAATGCTGCTTTGGAACAGTTATAGGTGTATAGTAAAATAAAACACGCTGAGAGAAAGGCAAAGGGAGGGGCACGGATGGTGTAATGGATAACTGGTGACCCCCCGGAAAGTGCAATCATCTGGTTGGAAGTTCGCACCGCCCCGAAGTTTTGCAAATATCTCAGTGTCTTAGCGGTTATTTCGATTGATAATAACACTACCGATTAACAGAAATAGGTAGTTAAAAATGAAATTCAAAATTATAGGTGTGTTTAAATCTAGGCAAATTTTCATCTTTAAATTTTGACCCCAAATTAAGTAAAACACTAATCCAGCACAGTATCAAAATGGTGTCTTAATGGCATCTCTTAATGGGGTATATTTAAGGAAATATCAGCTTGAAAACTAAACTATATTTGGCACTCGACATGACTACTACATTAAATCCGAAGGCACTCGAAAAAGTCTCTTGCACGCTTTCTCGACGCTTTTCACCCGCTCGATGCTGATTTGTTCAAGTGTTGGATGGTCCAATTGTAGGTGAGGAAATCGAATGCTGTTTTCGGATGTTGACTGGTCATAGTGAATAGACATGTGTAGATAAAATGGTAAACCCTGAAATTTTCGATTTTCACAGTTTGAATCCATTGATACCAATGAATATGAACTGTATACTCCGTGTCGTCACTTTACTCTTTATATTCGTTTATGTAAAAATCACTCTTTTATATTCGATCACTTATTTTTAATTTCAAAAAGGAATATTACATTTTGGACAATTAAGCAATACTTAGAAAACTAAGTATGAAAAATAAGGTATATCCATTTACCACGTCGCATTTAAAAAAAAAAGAAGAGCAAGAGTAGAAAACGTGAAATATGTTAGTTTTTGTGACACTCTCCCTAGCTAAGATAAGTGCACGTTAAATGTAAGATGGCTTTAAAAAACAACCTTTTGAAGGATGCGAGTAATCCTAAATGCTTTATGCCAAGGATTAAAAGTCCGAATGACGACTGCAGAAATTTTCATGTGACACAAAGATTTTGATTTAAAAAATTAGTACATAAAGGAGACAACCAGATGATATTTTATTGATTCTGGTATAATAAAAAGTAGTTTCGCCTTTTATGGTCATTGTTTTTCCATGAGATAGCGATTTTTTACTATGGAATTATAGCTTTCTTACCTAAGCTTTATAACTTTAAGTGATATCAAGCTTCTTGCACAAATTTTTGGCTAGTAACAATAAGGATGATGATCTTAGAAATGCATATTAGTTGACTCAGTCTTCCTCATTGATAATGATGTAAGGTGTGACACAGGCTGAAACTTATAGGAATGATAGAACAAAATTCTAATAAAGAATACTACCATGATATTCGTCCAAGCAGGCATTACGTTCATTTGGTGTGTTTCGGAAGTAAGCTCACAAGCAATGAGCATAAGCTTTTTACGGATTTTCCTCGCTAACGAGTATGTGGTCTTTGAACTTTCGGCAGATGAGTAATGTTATTGCTAACAAATATTTGAGAAACTCAGTTGAGAAAACACTACATATGTTATACTCTTCTCATAGTGTTTTGTATATATCACCTTTTTTACAGAATGGGTGAAATCTGATTTTTACAGGCACCAAGAGATCAGTATCGCCTCTTATAACTCAGCTCTGGCTTGCAGTTTTGTGGAAGCTCATCTGTGAAATAACGAGGAGAAATGTAACAAAAATATTTTTAAAAATTTAATCATATAGATAATGATGTATAATAATGCTAAAATTTGAAAGAGAAAACGTTCTTCCAAGAACTTGGAGTGAATACTTTTTAAATCATGAATTTACCTCAAACGAGTTCGAAATCATAGCACGATACCCAACGAAGCAAGCTTTACATCTACTGTTTAGTCTATAATTGAACAATTTATTTGATTGAAACAACTGCGCAAAAGCAACAAACAAACATAAACTAATAATTTACTATTTATCCCCGTCGAAGACGCTTCTATTCACGTAGACTTAGAGCCTGAGGAGTTTTGTTTCAATATTAATACACTTTATATCGATGGAACATTCTATCGATATGCTGTTTTTCAATACTTTATATTATTGTAGTATAATGAAGCCAAAGATTGTAGTGAATAACTTCTCACAGTTTCAAATTACTTTATTAATTACATTTCTGGTTGGTTTCATGCAAAAACGTACAAGCGATATGACGGAATTAGTCGTCACAGCTGACACCACTTGCTCGCTAATTTCCGCTATTGCTGACAATGTGGCGCTGATCCAATGTTCAGTGTTCTCTTCTTTTTCCCATTATCTTTTCTTTGATCTTGATTCTGTAAATTGATAAATATTGAACAAGGGAAGTAAAACTGAATCAAAGAACTAGAAAATGGATGTATTGCACTTATATCCTTAACCCCTCAAGAGGTAAGGGTGTATTTTTTTTGCTAAAGTGATTGTAGTTGCTTAGTCAAGAACGGTAGAGATAAAAAATCGATAGTATACCGTAATGCTTGCTGACTTTCTAAGATTATGTCGCCATCTGCATTTAAGAGCTCACCTTAACGATCTCACTCGGTCTATATGCGAACACATCGTCCGCTTCATTCTAAAATGAACTAGAATAATTTGAAAGCAGAGTGATTTGATAAAACTTGCATGTTAAACTGAAGCATAGCTGTCTTGAGTTAGAGATTAATGGAATTAGTGACTATGTGCAAATTTTTGTTAGCTGCATAGATAAAAAGAAAGATTGTGACCTTGTGATTGAGTATGAAAGTCGTTACATCATTTGCCACCATGTTATGCTCGTTGCTTGTGAGCTTACTTCCGAAACACACCAAATGAACGTAATACCTGCTTGGACGAATATCATGGTAGTATTCTTTATTAGAATTTTGTTCTATCATTCCTATAAGTTTCAGCCTGTGTCACACCTTACATCATTATCAATGAGGAAGACTGAGTCAACTAATATGCATTTCTAAGATCATCATCCTTATTGTTACTAGCCAAAAATTTGTGCAAGGAAGCTTGATATCACTTAAAGTTATAAAGCTTAGGTAAGAAAGCTATAATTCCATAGTAAAAAATCGCTATCTCATGGAAAAACAATGACCATAAAAGGCGAAACTACTTTTTATTATACCAGAATCAATAAAATATCATCTGGTTGTCTCCTTTATGTACTAATTTTTTAAATCAAAATCTTTGTGTCACATGAAAATTTCTGCAGTCGTCATTCGGGACTTTTAATCCTTGGCATAAAGCATTTAGGATTACTCGCATCCTTCAAAAGGTTGTTTTTTAAAGCCATCTTACATTTAACGTGCACTTATCTTAGCTAGGGAGAGTGTCACAAAAACTAACATATTTCACGTTTTCTACTCTTGCTCTTCTTTTTTTTTTAAATGCGACGTGGTAAATGGATACCTTATTTTTTATACTTAGTTTTCTAAGTATTGCTTAATTGTCCAAAATGTAATATTCCTTTTTGAAATTAAAAATAAGTGATCGAATATAAAAGAGTGATTTTTACATAAACGAATATAAAGAGTAAAGTGACGACACGGAGTATACAGTTCATATTCATTGGTATCAATGGATTCAAACTGTGAAAATCGAAAATTTCAGGGTTTACCATTTTATCTACACATGTCTATTCACTATGACCAGTCAACATCCGAAAACAGCATTCGATTTCCTCACCTACAATTGGACCATCCAACACTTGAACAAATCAGCATCGAGCGGGTGAAAAGCGTCGAGAAAGCGTGCAAGAGACTTTTTCGAGTGCCTTCGGATTTAATGTAGTAGTCATGTCGAGTGCCAAATATAGTTTAGTTTTCAAGCTGATATTTCCTTAAATATACCCCATTAAGAGATGCCATTAAGACACCATTTTGATACTGTGCTGGATTAGTGTTTTACTTAATTTGGGGTCAAAATTTAAAGATGAAAATTTGCCTAGATTTAAACACACCTATAATTTTGAATTTCATTTTTAACTACCTATTTCTGTTAATCGGTAGTGTTATTATCAATCGAAATAACCGCTAAGACACTGAGATATTTGCAAAACTTCGCGGCGGTGCGAACTTCCAACCAGATGATTGCACTTTCCGGGGGGTCACCAGTTATCCATTACACCATCCGTGCCCCTCCCTTTGCCTTTCTCTCAGCGTGTTTTATTTTACTATACACCTATAACTGTTCCAAAGCAGCATTCCCTATATGTGAAGCTAGATTTAACACAAATATTGCTTACCAGCACTTCTTTCCGCTGTATACTTTTTCGTCAAAGAATGATAGCCAATAGAATAAATCTACTCACAAAGGTCTGAACTATTCGCACTTTAGCGTTAGCTTTCTTTCAACCTATCCTCAATAACGGATACTTCGCCGATCATATTCGTATTTTAGCAATAAATATCCGATTTTGAGCAGAAAATTGAACACC